>NC_087206.1:24027712-24030212 GCF_015104395.2 Macrobrachium nipponense
TGGACACAGATGGATGTATATGTACATCTTAAACTTCTTATAGCGAAACCAGCTCATATTATTAGTTATCTACCTTGTTTGTATTACCTGAAGCAAAGGAGTTAAAAGAACAAAGCGTGAACACACCTCCAGCTTACAAGGGGCGCGTGTTAAAATCTATGGTCAAAAAGCGTGCTGTTTCACCAACGAAAATTAAAATCAATACGCCATATTTAATTACGAATAATTGTTCTGTGCTGGTTAACATGCACGTTATTTATTTTGTACACTTTCGTTTCATGAATCATAGATATCCTATCCTAAAATTTCTGTATCTTTAACTTAAAGCAAAACACCTTTTTTGGAAATTTTTAGGTTTTCCTACATCCTCAGTAAGAACAGCAACAACAACAGCAGAGTAGTTTGTAGGCTTACTCCCCGAGTAAGCGAAAAGACAAAAGAAATAGATTCCTACAGTGGTACTACCTCGTACTGTTTATGTTTGATACCTTATTCACATCATTCGGAGCAAATAAATAGAAAGAGAGAGACAAATAATCTCAGAGTTCCCTAATATCCACCAGTCCCTTGTGAATTACTTAACCTCCATGTTTATATTACCTAATAGAATACTTGTGAATATCATAACCTCATGATATATAATTACCTAATATAATTAGCTGGTGATAAATCCAGGCATTCCAGTTTTTTCTTGAAGTCTTTAAAAGTCTTGAAAACTTGAAAAAATTACCTGGAGAGCCAGCTTACACCCTCGAGTCGTTTTTGAAGGCTGATGTTATTGTTGCCTCATCCCTGGGATGCTATGTACAATTTTGTAAATATTTACGTATGCGCATATAGTCCTTCCCATCTCATTCTTGCTGAAAAGGATGTAGAAAACATTATTATTATTATTATTATTATTATTATTATTATTATTATTATTATTATTATTATTATTATAACACTAGACATACAGGGTTCAGTTAAGCCTTCCAAGTAATTGTATGCGAGAAGGACTTATGCCAATTTGTATACACGTCATAAGCATGAGTATGTTATTTAACAGACTTAGAGGAACCGTTCTGCAAACAGATGAAAGAGAGAGAGAGAGAGAGAGAGAGAGAGAGAGAGAGAGAGAGAGAGAGAGAGAGAGAGAGAGAGAGATTCATTGTTGAGATACTGAGACAACGGGAAAAAAGTACGTATGTTTGCGTGTTTGTGTGTATGTATGCTAGACAGTCGATAAGGAAAGTTTTGAGTGTGTGTCTCTCTGAGAGAGAGAGAGAGAGAGAGAGAGAGAGAGAGAGAGAGATTTCCTTGTGGTGAAAAAAAAATAAAAAAAAAAACGAGTCGACTGACAAAATGTGTGTTTGTGTGTGCGTGTGAAGCGACGAGAGAAGAGAGAGAAGAAGACAGACAGACAGAGAGACAGACGCCTTCCTTACAGAGACAGACACAGACAGCAGACGACCTTCCTTACAGAAGACGACTTGACAGGAAGACCTTTTGTATCTGTGCGCGTGTTAGAGAGAAAGAGAGAGCAGAGAAGAGAGAGAGAGGAGAGAGCAGAGAGAGAGACAGGACTTAGGGTCAAAAACTGAATCCACGCAGACATTAGTATTGAAAATGAGTTCAGCTGTGTAAAAGTCGAATGGAAATGACGAAAAAAAAAAAAAAACTTTCTAAATGAAAGGGGCTTTTGTTAGATTGCTTCGAGCCAGGCTCCCCGGACAGCAGGAATTCCACGGTTGCTGAATCTATGAAGAAAAAATTGTGCTCTGCGTTTTGTGCTGCTAAACTATAATAGACTCACATCAACCGTGCATTTGATGTCTAGGCCAGTCCCTTACGACGCTCCTGATTGGCTGTTTATAAGCCAATCACAGGGCTGGAAACTCTCAGTCTCTATCGAAAGTTCACATAAGCAGGATGTATATTCCACCTCTCCTGAAAGACGTATACCTCAGGAGAGGTGGAACATAGATCCTACCCATTTGAACTCCCGCGAAAGACTGATAGTTTACTGCCCTGTGATTGGCTTATCAACAGCCAATCAGGAACATCGTAAGGGACTGGCCTAGACATCAAATGGACGGTTGATGTGAATCTACTATGGTATTTTTATTCATTTCTATTTTCCTTCTTAGTTTCCCGTGGAAGAAAACCATTGTGCAGACTTTGTCTGTCCGTCCGCCCTCAGATCTTAAAATCTACTGAGGCTAATGGGCTGCAAATTGGTATGCTGATCATCCACCCTCCAATCATCAAACATACCAAATTACAACCCTCTAGCCTCAGGAGTTTTTATCTGTTTTTAAGGTTATTCAAGTTAGCCATAATCGTGCTTCTGGCAACAATATAGGGAAGGCCACCACCAGGCGGTGGATATAGTTTCACGGGCCACGTTCATATAGCATTATACCAAGACCACCAGAAGATAGATCTATTTTTAGTGGCCTTGATTATGCGCTATAGTGGCGGTACCGAAAGCTCGATTGCGCCGAAGCAACTTGGCTGC
>NC_087206.1:24037712-24059963 GCF_015104395.2 Macrobrachium nipponense
GCCTTAGTCCCAGTAATGACACAGTTAAAAGGAATATCATTGAATCTTGTTTTATCAAGTCAAATAATAGAAATGTTCTAAATTTAAGTCTTGGTTATTTAAACTTGATGCTTTCATAATGAAAAAAAGTTGTAGATAAATATAAGCAACAAAATTAATATATTCAGTTTTTACATGTTTTGGACTGTAAAGATACTTTGTAATTTCGTTAGGGTCAGAATCTGTTTAAGTTTGTGACCGTGTGATATCCGATAATCCTGGATTATCCCTTTTAATTTTTACCCTTTTGATAATTAACCATCTGGTATTCCTGATCTTGTTTGTACCTGAGGCGCCTTCCTCTCCGATTGTACTTTAGTAGCTCCTTGACGATGTCTGAAATAAAGACGAAAGCGCTTGGATTCCTGTCTATCATTTCCCGTGGTATTCGCTTATTATGAAGTCACGTGCATCTACTGTATTTTTTTATATATAAATATATATATATATATATATATATATATATCTATATATATATATATATATATATATATATATATATATATATATATATATATATATATATATATATATATATATATATATATGATGAGCAGAAGGGTTTTTTGATAAAGAAATCTATTTATCATTTTCAGACAGAATTAGCACCATCAATGCGCTTTGTAAAGCTAATTTCTCCACTTCCGTTGAGGTATCTAAATCCCAGACTTATTCCCCGGATTGGAGGCATGTCAAATACCTGACCTTCTTGATCCCAAATACCACCATACCCGCTCCCTCTCATTGCCACCCCACCCGCCCACCCTTCCATGAACCAGGGGTATGGAAAATTAAACAGAATGCCAAAAAGGGCACTAATAGAATTATCTGTGTTTACTTTCACTCCCTTGGACGGAGAGGACATAAGATGTATCCCCTAAGATAAGGTTAAAATTGGTCATCAAATTCAACAATAAAAAACACATTGATATTAACAATGGACCTTCACTTGCTCGTAAGCTTAACTATTCCACATTCATACTGACGATGTTGCTATACAACTCAGCAGATGTTTGACTTTTAATAGAAATGAATATTTTCCTGTGCCGCGACTAACGAATAATCTCAGGTAAGTTTTTAATCATTCATTTATCAAGCCGATTATCAAATACGCGAAATTTGCTTATAAAACTGTTCAAAAATATTTTTTAAATATTTCATTTCATTGTTAGCGCTTATCTATTAAATGACAGATTCATTAATTGCAACTGACTGTCATTTAAATAAAACAAAAAAAGACGGACTGACAGGTAACATCGCGTAGAATTCTTGGAGATTAAATAATGTTTTTGGGGCATAGCTCCCAAGCAATAACTTACAATAATTTGCTTGTTAATCAAGCAAAGACAATTATCATTTTGTCTGAATGTTCATCGAATGCCTGTTTCTTACTCGCACTGTCAATTATCCAGAAAGCATGGACCAATATTTCCTAACATAGATATAAGCAAATCTATTAGCTCCTACTATCCTCCTAATACTTCGGGGAATATCCTCAAAGCATTTGAGACAAATGCAGAACAAAATTAAAAATAATAAAAAATTCTGCGAATATTCCAAGACTCGAGCTCAGAAAATAGTCCATATCTATTGTAGATTGCATGTCGTATTGCAATGTGCATTTGCATGCGGCAGAGGCACCGGAAATAATGCACGCTTCGTATGCAGGAAGCATTCTGTGCTTTTACCTCCTCTTTCTTTATTTCACAGGAATTCTGCCCCAACAAGCCAGAAAGGCCAGAACGGCCTGGGATTTCTCTTCATTTCCACTAAGGGTTTTAGGGGAAAGCGAGTCTAAATAAATCTCAAATATATTCAAAATAAAATAAAAACTAAAACTCATTTTACTTTACTTATCCTAAGTTTTGTCTTTAGGTTGATCTGCATTAATTTGTCTAAGAATGTTTGGGGGAAATAAATGTAATATTTGAAATGAGAAAGCAATAAATTTTCTTTTCATAATCTCAATTTATTTTCTTTATATATTGTAAGTTTGTTTTAAACTGAAATTCACTATTATCTCTCAACGTTTGGGAGAAAAAGATTCTGGATTATGAAACTAAGAGAAATACGTTTTTATTATATAATCTAAATTCATTTTCTTTATATAATGTAAGTTTCTTTTAAACTGAAATTCATTTTTATTTCTGAGCATTTGGAAGAAATTGATCCTAGATTTTGAAATTAAGAGAAATACATTTTTTTTATATAATCTAAATTCATTTTCTTTATATAATGTAAGTTTGTTTTTAACTGAAATTCATTACTATCTCTGAGCGTTTATGTGAAATTGATCCTGGAATTTGAAACTAAGAGAAATACATTTTTTTTATATAATCTAAATTCATTTTTTTATATAAAGTAAGTTTGTTTCAAACTGAAATTCATTTTTATCTCTGAACGTTTGGGTGAAATTGATCCTGGATTTTGAAACTAAGAGAAATACATTTTTTTTATATAATCTAAATTCATTTTCTTTATATAATGTAAGTTTGTTTTAAACTGAAATTCATTTTTATCTCAGAGCGTTTGGGAGAAAAAGATTCTGGATTATTAAACCAAATTTAAAATTTGCCATTTGAGACTCATCTTTATATAACCTAACTTTACCTGAAACTGAACTACGTCCTTTCGTACAGTGAAAAATGAATTTAAAATTTGTAATTTAGATGTAATTCATTTTCTTTATATAGAAATTTATACCATCTATATTAAATGAACTTCGTTCTTTCTACTCAAAAGTATAGTTTTCACTTTCGCTCGCTCGACGGTACATTTCAAAAGGCAGCGAGAAATTTCCTCTGACGCGATTCCGTGAATTTGTGGGTTCGGTTGAAGATAAGCAGAAGAGGAAGCCGTCTTCATTCATTTGTAATCCAGAGGGTTAAGGAGAGCTGTTGTTATTTATTTATTTATTTATTTTAAAAGTGGTAATGCCTAGAATGGAATGGTCGACCAAGAGTCTTCAAGAGAAAGTCTGAAGACCGGCGGGGGAAGTGTTTTATATGTATGTAATATATATATATATATATATTATATATATATAGATATATATATATATATATATATATATATATATATATATATATATATATATATTATATATATATATATATATATATATATATATATATATATATATATATATATATATATAGTATTATATATATATATATATATATATATATATATATATATATATATATATATATATATATATATATATATATATATATATATATATATATATATATCTCGATACATCTAAATAAATATATTTAAGGAATTAAATTAATTAGAATTCTTAGAATTCTCCTCACCGACAAAGCCATGAAAGAATGATTTAATATAGACGACATAGCACTTAGTGTAGCCACACGTAAATAGTACTATAATATTATGAATGGTAATTCTAGTTGAGTTCAAAATCTTACTCCGAGACGCATTTTTCTTTTCCATTCTTTTTTTTTATTATTATTCTCAGGATACGAAATATGCAGTAAGTAGTTCTTAGGAACCATAAGGAATATTGATATTATTGTGAAACTCACGAGAGATGATTATTTCATTTTGAGATTAATTATTCGGAATGATCTATGTATTGTCTATGATTATTTGTCAAGATGCTGATTATAAGACCCATATAAGTTCTCGTCATCGGGCCGTACTCAAAGCTTTTATTGCATCTCCCTCTTGTTTCAAAAACATCAGAGAGAGAGAGAGAGAGGGAGAGAGAGAGAGAGAGAGAGAGAGAGAGAGAGGTGGACTTCTCTCTTTCCTCTTTAATGTTGCCTTGCCCTCTTATTTTTTTCAATTCCCACCGGCCTGTTTCCTCCTATTGGCTTCCCTTATTCCATTCTCTGTCTGTCTGTCTGTCCGTCTGTCTGTCTGTCTGTGTCTCTCTCTCTCTCTTTATTTTTTCTTTTAGTTTTGTAGTTTAATAACAGAAATTGATAATAATAATAATAATAATAATCATAATAATAATAATAATAATAATAATTAATTATTATTATTATTATTATTATTATTATTATTATTATTATTATTATTATTATTATTATTTTGTATAGAGTCTTCTCTATTTTCCTTATAAGGATTTCTCAATGTTGCTGAAACTGGCAAGCAACGTGCCAAAGGGGATCGTCAAATCCAGTGTAGTCATATTGAATTAGCTTTATTACTGCTATATACATATATTACTGTTACAAGTTTCTCTCGTCTCTCTCTCTTCTCTCTCTCTCTCTCTTCTCTCTCTCTCTCTCTCTCTGACGTTTCGCCCAGATCTGCCAGGGCATGGTCACTAGCGGATGGTTGCTGGAGGACTGAATCTTAGTGGTTGTTTGTTGTTAAGATTAACTGCCTTGTTGCCACGGGCTCTTGCTCACGAGCAAGCCCGTATATATATTTCTGTTCAAGTTTCTCTCTCTCTCTCGGTCTCTCTTTCATCTCTCTCTCTCTCGCCATCTCTCTCTGACGACGCAGATCTTGCCGCATGGTCACAGCGTGGTTTGCTGGAGGACTGAGCTTAGTGGTTGTGGTTGTTGTTGTTTAAAGATTAAGCTGGCTTTATGCCAGCACGGGACTCTTGCTCACAGCAGCTTAGTGGTTGTTGTAAACACAAGCAGGCTATCCGCACCCGACTCAGGCTCACAGCAGCCCGTAGGTCTTTGAATTTTTTGGATGTGGAAAGGTGATTTTTAAGGATATAAGGTGAGCATTTATTTATGATTCTATGGGTTATGCATGTGAGATGGTATGATTTGAAAAAAAAGAAAGGAAAGGTGAACACGCAAGGTTACAAACCCCTTTAAACCCTAAGGAACCCATTAGTAGAAGATAAAGATCGATAGTAGCGAGTGCTGGCGAGTCAGAGATAGCCAGTAAGGAAATCGAAAAATCCTCCAGCAACCATCGCTGTGACCATGCCCTGGCAGATCTGGGCGAAACGTCAGAGAGAGAGAGAGAGAGAGAGAGAGAGAGAAACTTGTAACAGTAATATATGTATATAGCAGTAATAAAGATAATTCAATATGACTACCCTGGATTTGACGATCACCTTTGGCACGTTGCTTGCCAGTTTCAGCAACATTTAGAAATCCTTAATAAGGAAAATAGAGAAGACTATACAAAATTAATGGAGCTGATGCAGCAATCCTTTTCAACAAGACTTGTTTAAAAGAGGGTCTACTCCTAAGATATACGAACCTCAGACTACACGACCCCACAGCTAGAGAAGAAGAAGGGACCAGAGCCTTCAGGACGTCCCTCTTGCAGAGGCAACTTCGGGAGAAGACTGCCGAGATGAAGGCCCTGCGTGAGGAGAATCACTGCCTGCGAGAGGAATGGGCGGAAGTACTTTCTGGAGCTGCCCGGCCTGATCCCATTAACGAACAGGACAACCCCGAACAAGACTACCTATCAAAACACCAATACCGTACGAGACAACATCACCAGGAGGACCACCAGGAGCACCCTAACTTCGTGGAGATTAACGCCCGTCTTACCCACCTGCAAGAGGAAGACATGCGTAAGCGAGTCAGGGGCGTGACCCGCAAGCTTGTGGACCTCCACGGAGGGAAGATACGTGTCCAAGAAAAGACCCAGAGGTATATAAACCTCACCCAATACAGACCGACCCCCAAACAAGAAGACTTACTCAACCTCGGCCTCAACTGTCACTTCATGACTAAACCAAGGAAACATGAAAAACGTATGGAGATAGAATTGCTCCTTGACTCCATACAACAGTTAGAAGCCAAGAAGATCCTTAAGACCAGCGACGCCCTTCAACCTGACCTACTCGCAGAAGCCCTGACGGACAGAGGGAACTATACCAGCGGGATATTTACCAAAGAGCTGAAGGACGCAGCAGCTGATCTTAAGAAAAATGAGGAGATAACAATACGTCGGGCAGATAAAACGGCCGCCTTTGTACTTATCAAGACTGAGGAATATTTCGAGAAGCTAGATGATATCTTAGCAGATACCTCTAAATTCGAGAGATTGACGAGAAACCCCACCGAAGACATCAAACAGGATGCTAACCGCATCATCACTGCAATAAACGCCGCAACGAATGCATGCCACCTCCCGCCCATCCAAGGAGATTACAACTTGGGGTACCTTTGCCTTACTTCTTTGACGGAGTTCCTGGAGAAAATCCGGGATTCACCTGGCGACGGCACTATGGCGTCCCTCGACGTGGAGTCCCTGTTTACCAACGTCCCCGTCGATCAAACAATAGGCATCATTTTGGAAAAGGTCTACAGGAACCCTGACAAGCAACCTCCGAACATCCCGGAAGAATTGCTTAAGACACTCCTAGACATCTGTACGAAGAGAGCCCCCTTCACCACCCACAGAGGACAAATGTTTCATCAAAAAGACGGCGTGGTAATGGGGTCCCCCTTGGGCGTCCTCTTTGCCAACTTTTACATGGGTACCATTGAAGAGCGGGTTTTTTCGCAGCACCGATGTCCCCGGACGTATGCCAGATACATCGATGACATATTTGTTCAAGCTGACTCCGAGGAAGAGGTTGAAGCCCTTCGCCAGCAGTTCCTGCGCAGCAACGCCCTTAATTTCGCAATTGAATTTAGCAGCGAAGATCGGCTCCCCTTCCTCGACGTCCTAATTACAAAGACTACCCCAAAGATGACCACCACCGTCTACACCAAATCTACTAACTTGGGACTTTGCTTAAATGGAGAGAGTGAGTGTCCTGCGAGGTTCAAGACCACCACCGTCAGGGCCTTTGTGAGGAGGGCCTTAAGGCACTGTTCAGCGTGGCAGGACACCCACGCAGAACTGGACCGAGCCTCACAAATGATGATTAATAACGGTTACTCCAACAAGCTGATCAACAGGGAGATCAGAACAGCCTTAAACAAATGGTACATAGAGGACGGAGAGAATAAAGAGAATCCCCCTCCGAGAGTTTCCGATGCCTGGCCGCCAGCCAATGAAAAGTCGAGCGCCTCCAGGTCCTACAGGAGCATCCGTGAGCGCCCGCACGACCATGATATATAGCAAAGGACTCACCACTACTTCCCACCCCACCCAATCACATGAACACACCCCCCACCCCCAACTCCACCCGTGACGGTAGTACCAGTGCCGAAAGTCAGCACAACACCACAGAGCAGGCACCAAGGAAAGGCTACTACACCCTCAGCAAAGATGATTTTAGGAGGGAAATAGAGATAATTGTAAGGGCAATTTTTCACCAATTATTTCCAGACCTAAACCTAACAGCTGACCTCAGGAAAGAGATTGTAGCACTGACATCTTAAGATGGAAGAAAACAATCAACATCAAACACGCCCCCAGAACACTGAAGATATTTCATCATACACCAGTCTAAAAATATTACAATGGAATATAAACAGTGCCAACACAAAATATGCCATACTACAATCCAAAGTACTCTCAGAAAGACACGACGTCATCCTGCTACAGGAAACACTAATTAGGGAAAACAACAACTTCACACTCAAAGGATACACAGTTTATAAAACTCCACATACAGATGCAAACAGAGGGCTGATCACCCTAATAAAAAAACAATTCCCTCGGAAAAAACAAGAAACATAAACTGTGGTGATGGGATTGAGACACTAAGTGTCCTCATAAGACTAGCAAACACGTCATTCACCATACACAATATCTAAAAAGGGCAGGACAAAATCTTTGAAGGAGAGAACCTCTTCAGTGCAGCCTCCAGAGAAAACACCTTCATTGCAGGAGATTTCAATGCACACCACCCATGCCTACAGTCGAGACAGCACACAAATGCAGCAGGCAGACACATACACATCCTAATGGAAAATTTCCGGACGTTGCACTAATAAATGACACAAGTGAAGCAACACACCTACGAGGTGGCAGGCTAGACTTAAGCTTCATAACTGGAAACCTGAAAGAAGACTGCACATGGAGAGTGCACCCAACACTAATCAGTGATCATTTTGCAACCGAAACAAAACTAAAGATAATGAAAATTCCCCCACCACCGCCCCCTCCAGCAGGATGGAGACCGGACCTAGCAAACTGGCCAACATTTCAAAACCACATGAACACATGGGCAACACAGTACATTCAAAATCCAGCCCTCAACATAAGCACACTCCAACAGGACTTTGTAGAGAGCCTGCACAACGCAGCAAACATTTCCATGCCAAAGAAAGCCTTTAGAACAAATGCAACCCCACACAAGGACAGTTGGTACTACAACTCTAGAATCAAAGAAATGAACTCAAGAGTAAACAGAATAAGGAAAATATTCAGAAGAAACCCCACCGATGAGTTGCACACGATCCTAATAGAAGTCGTAAACCACGCAGCCCAAACTGCTAAGGAGGTTAAGCAGGAAACCTGGCTAAAATGTGCTCAGAAACCACTCGACTGACGCCCATTGCGAAGATGTTCAAGTGGTTCAACAAGGTATCAGGAAAGGCCAGGCCAACACAGGCACAACATCCCAACCCTCAAGCTGAAGCAAACAGACTAGCACAACACTTTGCAGACAGAACCAAATCAATTCACCTACCACCAGTCACACGAGAAAGACAAGTGGCACTCAATCCTGAAAGATGGAGAATCATCAATAAAGCCTGCAACAATTCTGATGACACGGACACACCATTCACAATGAAAGAACTTGACAAAGCCCTCCAAAAGGGAACAGACACAGCACCAGGAGCAGACATGATTACATATAGCATGTTAAAAAACATGGGAAATGCAGCAAAAACAGTGCATCTCCACATAATAAACAGAACGTACACAGAGCACATCAGACCCACACAATGGAACCAACAAAACACACAACCAATTCCCAAACCAAATGAGCCCAACGCCTACAGACCCATTTCTCTCATCAGCTGCACAGAAAAGGCGGCAGAGAGAATGGTGTTAAACAGATTGCTGTGGAAAACAGGACCCTTACACCACCGCTTATATGCCTACAAAGAGGGGATAGGCACACAGGAATGTCTAGCAGATGTGATGGCCACAATAAATAACAAGAAAGCAATCGTAGTATTTCTCAACCTAGAAAAAACCTACGAACTTGCCAGTGCAGCTGCTATCCTGGCAGCCTTAGCCGACAAGGCAGTTAAAGGCAACCTTCTAGCATGGGCCAAAGGATACATGCAAAACAGACAAGCCAGAGTTACCTTTCAAGGAGCAACCTCCGAATTCCTCAGTCTGGATAATGGAACACCTCAAGGAGGAATACTCCGCCCTTCCTCTTCAATATACTAATGGAGAAATTAGCCAACAGCAACTTGCCAAATGGAGTTGAAATTTTCATATATGCAGATGATGTGTGCTTAGTCAGCAAAGACAGGCGTAGAGCCCACCAAAACATGCAAATCGCGATAACACAGATTGAAAACAAATGCACAGTCCTAGGACTAAAAATCAACACTGCAAAAACCAAGGCAATGGCAATTAAATACAATACAGACCTGAACCCAATACAACTCAAGGGAGAACCCATCGAATGGGTAGACAACTTCATGTACTTAGGAGTCAACATCAATATACAACTCTCACCACGCAAAGAAATAGAAACACTTAAACAAAAAATCAAATGCAGACAAAACGCCATGAAAAGAATCACCTCGCTAAGGCAGGGAGCCATATACCTACCATGCCCTCAGAATTTTCTACATACAGACAATAAGATCAACAGTAGAGTATGCTGCACCAGTCCTCACTAATCTCACAAGCACTGAACAAAAAAGTTTTTAAGTAATCCAAAACAATGCCTTAAGACTCATTACAGGAGCACCAATGTGGACCAACCTATGCATCCTGAGACATGAAACAAAACTACAATCTCTGACTCATAGGATAGATCAGATAAACACATCCAACCTGCTAAAAACCTTAAAAAATGACAGAGACTGTCCACTCAAAAAGGAGATCAGGAAATGCATTAATCTCCATGAAGAGCTAGACCCTCCCAAAACATTTGCTGGGAACCTTCTAGATACACTGAGAAGAGTAGGCATGCAAAATCATGCTGCAGCCATCAGGGAAGACACCCCCTTCAGTGAATACACAGAATCAGCACCCTGGGAACCAGAACCTTTTAACACAAACTACACAATTCTTCCAGCAAGCAAGGAAGCATGCACCACCCAACAGTTAAAGCAAGCAGCACAAGAAGCAATACAGTTGAAAACTGCCACAAACATATACTTTACAGATGGATCAGTAGACCTCAGCGTCCCAGCGTCAGCAGCAGGGATCTACTCAACAACACTCAAAGGGAGCTGGAGGCTCTCCGACAATGCCTTCACACTACAGACAGAGCTGATAGCTATCGCCAAAGCACTGGAAGACTCCCAAAACAGACTGGGCAACACTACAATACACACGGACTAGAAAGGAGCAATACAAGCCATCACAAAAGGCAAAGCGAAGGAAAACATCAAACTCCTAACAAGCATATGGGCACTGTCAAAACTCCATCAAAACAGAAACAGACAAATAACTCTCAACTGGATCCCGAGCCATGTAGGAATACAAGGAAATGAGGAAGCTGATTCCCTGGCAAAAAGCGGGCTACACATAAACAATGTCAACATCAAAATAAACCACTCACTAACCCAATTAAAAAGCATAGCGGCAGCATACTGCCAAACACAAGAGGAAAGCAAAATCAGGAGAGCCATCTTCGGAGGCTCCAAGACTGCAAAATGGTATGCAGACACCACACAACTTCAACCACACAGCATACCGAAGAACATGACACGAGCACTAGCGGTAATAATACACCGTCTAAGGTTCGGATACCAATACACATGGCAAAAAATAGAAAACAACCCTAAACCATGTAAATACTGTGAAACAAATACAGAAGAACCACTGGAACACTATATATTACACTGCCCAGAAACACAACAACTAAGACAAAGTCATGAAGGAGATGAACAATCAGTCACTCAAATAACGAGACATATCCTAAACAACACCCAACAGCTAACAGGCTTCCTATGCTCCTACCCACCACCAAGGTAGGTGCAAAACTCTCCTGAATAGCAAAACTCGGGGACATCAGTCAAGACCCCTCACACCCCCCACCACCTCTATCCACTCACATACAAACCATAAAACACAGAATAACAAACAATCCACCCAGTGCATGACTGACACAAAGACAGCCAACATCAACCTTCATCACCCAACATCCAGAAGCAAAGCCCCGACTCTGACATCCTTCATCACTACCTCACCTCATGCACAGCATTCCTTCAGCCTCATGCATCAACAACACACACTACCTCCCACTCGAAATAGGAACGGAATAAGGAAATGTTTGTGGACCTCACAAGCTAACTAACTAGCAATCTTTTCCTCAGACTCATACCCTTCCTTCTTCTCATCTGTTGGCCTCTCTGACTTGCCAACACTCACTACTATTGCACTTTTCCTACCACTGAAGGGCACCTTAGGGTTTAAAAAGGTTGGACAACCTTACCCATCAAAAGTTTCTTTCCAATGTCACACTCATCACCTCACGCATTATCACCAAATAAAGGACCATATCCTACCATTACCACTTTCTCACCATTCTGAGTTACGGGCTGCTCTGTGAGCAAGAGCCCGTGCTGACACAAGGTCAGCTTAATCAAAAACAACAAACAACAACACTAAGATTCAGTCCTCCAGCAACCATCGCTGTAACCATGCCCTGGCAGATCTGGGCGAAACGTCAGAGAGAGAGAGAGAGAGAGAGAGAGAGAGAGAGAGAGAGAGAGAGAGAAACTTGTAACAGTAATATATGTATATAGCAGTAATAAAGATAATTCAATATGATGACACTGGATTTGACGATCCCCTTTGGCACGTTGCTTGCCAGTTTCAGCAACATTGAGAAATCCTTAATAAGGAAAATAGAGAAGACTCTATATAAAATTAATGGAGCTGATGCAGCAATCCTTTTCAACAAGACTTATTATTATTATTATTATTATTATTATTATTATTATTATTAGATTATTATTATTATTATTATTATTATTATTATTATAGTAAACTTTGCAAACATTAATTAAGATAAAGTACCAGTTCCGTGTTTATGAAAAGTGCATCCACATTAATTTTCATTACATTTTAATAATGTAAACAGTTACGCTTAATTCTACATTTTTCAGTTATGAAATAATTTCCGGGACGAGCATAAATGTTTGTGTCAGACTTTTTAATGTTTAATTAACTTAAAATGTAATAATACACTTCCTGGTTGAAGTAGACGTTGGAATTCTGAGTCTGTATAAATTCAGGGACATGAGTATCACCTTATTTGGTTTTTTATGAATTTAATTTTGCATTTTAAAAGAAAAATAAGGGTTTAAATAGAAGGATAAAGAGAAACCTCTTCTTTTGGGGATTTGGATATATACTTATAATGATCACTTAAAGACAATTTATATGAAACTTAAAACTTTTTTTCAGTCAACGTTTCGGGCTGGTATTTCAATCAGGCGTTGGGTATTTGATATTTGATGATATATTTATATAGAAGGATTCCCATATATATATATATATATATATATATATATATATATATATATATATATATATATATATATATAGTATATATATATATATAGTACAGTTATGTATATATATATATATATATATATATATATATATATATATATATATATAAATATATACATAACTGTATATATATATATATATATATATATATATATATATATATATATATATATATATACATATATATATATAGTATATATATATATATATATATATATATATATATATATATATACATATATGTATATATATATATATAGTATATATATATATATATATATATATATATATATATATATATATATATATATATATATACATATATATATATATATATATATATATATTATATATATATATATATATATATATAGTATATATATATATATATATATATATATATATATATATATATATATATATATATATATACTATTCTAATTAAAACAGGATACGTCTCAAGTATAAAAGGTCAATTAAAACACTCTGGTATAAAGCTAAGGACCTATATTTCGGTGGACTAACTTCCACCCTTATCAGGTAGTGAATGCACACACACACACACACACACACACACACACAGACATATATATATATATATATATATATATATATATATATATATATATATATATATATATATATTAAATCATCGGTATGTCCAACGTTCTTGCTTCCAGTTTCTCTCTCTCTCTCTCTCTCTCTCTGTCTCTCTCTCTCTCTCTCTCTCAAAGAACAACCCGTTCATGCCGCAAAACAAGGAATTCTCCAGGCGGGAGCGTGTACCAGTTCCTATCAATAAGCGTCTGGACGGACATTCGCTTATCGAACCAAGCAACACAGCCAATGGAAGGACATCAGACAATCCAGTTGGGAACTATGCGAAGTTCCATTAGTCCTCGTTGCTCCAACTTCCAGCCATGTGTGTGTTGTGTGTGTGTGTGTGTGTGTAGAGGGGGTTTGAGGGCTTTGGGGGGTTGGGGGAGGGGCTCTGGGGGGTGGTTCTTAAGACGTCCCTATGACAGTTCCGTGTTTAATTGAAGGAGGACGTACCTAACTTCAGCTGTTCTCTGCAGCCCAGACTTTTCCAGGTTTGGTCTGAATTCTGGCGCTGGAATCCAGTGGTATGTCCAGAGCATTGTTCTTTAAACTCTTCAAATTAATTGATCTATAGGAGGAATGCAATTAAGGGCCAGTATAGAGCAGGTGGGTTGTTTATTTATTATTTAAGGTTAGAAAACGTATGCTTAGACATATTGTATATTTTTTCTATAATTTATCTTTTACTATTATTGATTTTTTTTCTTAGATGTTCTCATTTACTGATCGTAGTAAAGTTTTATTGAAAGTTATAATACAAATAAATTGAATGGATTCTATGGATGCATTGTATGAATATTACAAAAATAATGAAGATGAATATTTATTTCCATATATAATACATAAATAAGGAAAGAGAAAAAGAGATATATTAATTCCTATTAAGGCGTAAATAACAACCCCCATATACATACATATATATATATATATATATATATATATATATATATATATATATATTATATATATATATATATATATATATATATATATATATATATATATATATATATATATATATATATATATATATATATATATATATATATATATATATATGCGTCGATTGTGCAGAGAAGGATTACACCTGCACTATATATTGGCTATATATATCGGTGTAATACAACAATGTAAATTATGTATAATTACATTACAAATCGTATTCACTTCTTTAAAATACTTCTTTCAATAACTTCTAACGTAAATATCGTGAGTTTCGCTGAATAGTATTTTCTCTTATGTATAATTTTCAATTTACTTTCATTGATATATTAAAGGTAAAATTCTCTCTCTCTCTCTCTCTCTCTCTCTCTCTCTCTCTCTCTCTCTCTCTGCGGAGTTTAATTATGTAACAATGAATTTAATTAAGCAGTACTGGCATTTGCACTTATATGAGAGTTATTAATATAACCTCATTTTCTTCCCATCTCTCTCTCTCTCTCTCTCTCTCTCTCTCTCTCTCTCTCTCTCTCTCTCTCTCTCACACACACACTTGATGGAGATTAATAATGTAATAGTGCATTGAACTAAGCAAGCATGGCATACGCTTTAATGCAAAAGTAATTAACAGGAGTTCATTCTCTCTCTCTCTCTCTCTCTCTCTCTCTCTCTCTCTCTCTCTCTCTCTCTCTGTAGA
The DNA here is from genome assembly GCF_015104395.2 of Macrobrachium nipponense. Classification (NCBI taxonomy): domain Eukaryota; kingdom Metazoa; phylum Arthropoda; class Malacostraca; order Decapoda; family Palaemonidae; genus Macrobrachium; species Macrobrachium nipponense. Next base: position 24,052,567 of record NC_087206.1, read on the forward strand.
TTTCGTCAAGTGGTAATGGTTTATCAAAGCAATCCTACTTCTTCTTCCAATGTAACTGGAGCTTCAGAAGTTCGTCCGATGGTTTAGTAAATTACTTCCCTAATATTATTCTCATTGCATTTAAATACATTTTTTTAATATTTAGAGATAGACAGACAGAGTCAATAGACATTGTGTGTGTGTGTCAGAGAGAGAGAGAGAGAGAGAGAGAGAGAGAGAGAGAGAGATTCAGACTGAAATTTCCAGAGAGAGAGAGAGAGTGAGAGGGAGAAAGAGTGGGATATATATTATTGTGGATAAACAAGTGTGTTTAAGAGAGAGAGAGAGAGAGAGAGAGAGAGAGAGAGAGAGAGATTCCCTGTTGAGAGACAGATTCAGACTGACAAAATTTTCATAGAGAGAGAGAGAGAGAGAGAGAGAGAGAGAGAGAGAGAGAGAGAGAGAGAGATTCCCTGTTGAGAGACAGATTCAGACTCACGAACTGACCAATTTTCACAGAGAGAGACCTTACCTTACCTTACAGACCTTACAGTTCGTTCGGGTTGCCCCAGGTCCCTCAGTGTGAGGCGCCTCTAATGTCTACCAGAGAGTTGCTAGTACATCTTCCGGTATATTTTGCATCTTCCAATCTTGGATGGTCTGGGATGCAGTTTAGATATTTGTCGAGCTTATTCTTAAACACATCTACGCTCACTCCTGATATATTCCTCAGATGAGCTGGCAACGCATTGAATAGACGCTGCATTATCGATGCTGGTGCGTAGTGGATTAATGTCCTGTGTGCTTTCCTTATTTTTCCTGGTATAGTTTTGGGCACTATTAATCTACCTCTGCTTGCTCTTTCTGATATTTTTAGTTCCATGATATTTTCTGTTATTCCTTCTATCTGTTTCCATGCCTGAATTATCATGTAGCGTTTCCTCTCCTTTCTAGACTATATAATTTTAAGGATTGTAGTCTTTCCCAGTAGTCTAGGTCCTCAACTTCTTCTATTCTAGCTGTAAAGGACCTTTGTACACTCTCTATTTGTGCAATATCCTTTTGATAGTGTGGGTACCATATCATATTGCAATATTCAAGTGGACTACGAACATATGTTTTATAAAGCATAATCATGTGTTCAGCTTTTCTTGTTTTGAAGTGCCGTAACAACATTCCCATTTTTGCTTTACATTTTGCCAACAGAATTGCTATTTGATCATTGCATAACATGTTCCTATTCATCATCACACCAAGGTCTTTAACTGCTTCCTTATTTGTGATTGCCTCATTATTAGGTCCCCTATATGCATATAGCTTTCCTTCTCTGTCTCCATATTTATTGATTCAAATTTATCAGAGTTAAATACCATCCTATTTACCTCTGCCCAATCATATACTTTTGTTAAGGTCTCTTTGTAGAGCGTTCCTATCTTCATCACGAGCGTTCCTATCTTCATCCAGTAATTTCTACTACTTATTCTTGTGTCATCAGCGAAAACTACTCACTACCGAATCCTTAACATTACTGTCTATGTCTTCAATCATAATAACAACAATATTGCAGCTAGCACCGTACCTTGTGGCACACCGGATATTACCTTGGTTTCATCCGATTTCTCATCGTTTTGCAATAACTATCTGTTTTCTGTTGTGTAAAAATTCTTTTAACCATCTTCCTACTTTATCTACGATATGTTTTTCTCAATTTTCTTTGCTAATATATTATGGTCTACTTTGTCAAAAGCTTTTGCAAAGTCTAGATAAACACATCTGTTTTCATTTCCGCTTTTCATATTTTTGAATATGTTCTCACGGTGGACTAACAGTTTGGGTTTGTGTACTTTTTCCGGGTACGAAACCGTGTTGTCCTATATTAAACAAATTATTTTTTATTAAATGTTTCATAATATTTTTCTTCATTACCCTTTCATACACTTTCATAATATGTGATGTTAGACTCACAGGCCTATAATTACTTGCCTCTAGTCTTGATCCACTTTTGAAAGTAGGGGTGATATATGCTAATTTGTGCTCATCATAAATCTTGCCTGTATCTTCACTTTGTCTTAATAATATTGCAAGTGGCTTTGCGATAGAATGAACTACTTTCTTTAACAAAATAGCAGGACTCCATCCGGCCCTGCAGCAGCTCCATTTTTAATTTCATTAATTGCCTGCACAATATCAGCTTCATTAATTTCTATGTCAGCTAAATATTCACTATTTTCTTCCCCTTACTTCTATATCATTATCTTCATTATCTCTTCTAGGGGTGAATTCTCTCTTATATCGTTCTGCCAGTATGTTGCAAATTTCCTTTTTTTTTATTCGTTAATCTCCCTTCAATTCTCAGAGGGCCTATTTCTATTCTTCTTTTATTCATCTTCTTCGCATATGAGTATAATAGTTTGGGGTTTTGCTTGATATTTAATAGGGTTTTTTTCTTCCAAGTCCCGTTTTCATTTTCTTTTGATTGTATAATCTTTTGTTCTGCATTTTTCTATCTTACTTTTTTAGTTCTATAACTTTCCATGCATTTTTTTTCTTTTGCAAGACCTTTTTTTCCACTTTCTGATTTTCTGGAACAAGATCCTTCTGTCTCTTGGTATGCATGAATGATGTTTACTTTTCTTCTTCGGTATATATTTTTCCACTATTTTCTCCAATAATTTTATATAATAATCTCCGTATTTACCCCTTATGTCATCACTTACGAAAATGTTATCCCAATCTTTGTTTAATTCTTCATTAATTTCTGACCATTTTATATTTTTACTGTAGAAGTTGTATTTTTCCATATCCTTCCCACTTTTTCATTTCTTGCTTATCTCTATTTTCACTTGCTTTGGAATGAACTGTTAATTCTATGACATTATGGTCTGAAATACTCGCATTATAAACTATTATTTCTTTAACATAATTCATCTCGTTCACAAATACTAGGTCTAAAGTATTTTCCTTTCTTGTTGGCAGGTGATTTAAGAGAGAGAGAGAGAGAGAGAGAGAGAGAGAGAGAGAGAGAGAGAGAGAGAGAGAGATTTCCTTTCTCTTCATTTCATCCAGGCAAAGGCGATATTTTAACAAAATCATCGGCTCTGAACTGTACCTTGTAGATGCATTTCGCAAACGATTACCGTCGAGAATTCCAGGATTTTCACGCGTGACTGGAACGCCATTTCCGGTCAAAGGACTCGCCAAAAGGACTTGCATGGTCCAAAATGCAAGCAAAATGTGACCCGGGGTTGCACTGCATTCATCAGTCATAAAAAGGAAGAGACAGATAGATAGATAGACACACAGACAGACAGACAGACAGTAAAGGAAAAAAAATGAGAGTGCTTCATTTGAAGGATTCATATATTTCTACTTCAGTTTGTTGGGAGAAGTAATGGATAAAAACTTTTGATTATTTTATTACAGCATCGTTCTTCTCTCTCTCTCTCTCTCTCTCTCTCTCTCTCTCTCTCTCTCTCCTGAAATTGAATTCGTTTTTGTATGTTTGGAAAACTATAGTTGTAACAATACCACTGTGTAAATCGGGGAATGTATCTGAATTTAATTTGATGTTTGCATATATATATATATATATATATATATATATATATATATATATATATATATATATTATATATATTATATATATATATATATATATATATATATATATATACATATATATATATATACATACATATATATATAATATATATATATATATATATATATATATATATATATATATATATATATATATAAAATATATATATATATATATATACATATATATATATATATCATATATATATATATACATATATATATTATACATACATACATATATATATATACATACATATATATACATACATATATATATATATATATATATATATATATATATATATATATATATATATATATATATATATTTAACATAAAGAGGGGGATTTGCTATGATATTTTAAGTAATATGATATGATATGATATGTATGAGACATTGTTGTATGTCACGTGCTTTTACATTCCTCAGAAATTGGGAATCATCGTTTTTAGCTTCCCATGGATACAGACTGGTCCGAGCGACAGCTTAGGAAGGCTTACACAGCTTCCTTCGAGGTGGTATGATCAAGTCTGCTGGCTTAGCAAATCAGTGTCTTCATCCTGTCGCCATGAGAGCTATGCGGAGGTGACTTTTAAATTGGTTACGAGTGGTTTCAGGGCGTGAACGATGGGTGTGAGTTTGTGTGTACGTGTGAGCCTCTTTCCTACATAATGGCAATGTAACTAAACCATAGAGAGGTTGTTGCGGGAGTCAGGCGAGGCCATTGAGGCTTTTGCCTTTTGTGAAAGTGCTTAAAGATTCTAGGTTGAGATGGGTGAGTGTATTTATATCTATTTGAGCAAAGTGTGGCTGGATTGTATTTGAATATTTATTTCAGAGATAACCTGTTTTTATGTGATCTTTTGATTGTGTTCTTGGGCTTATCAGAGTGTTCTGTCTCCTAACAGGTGGTTCTAGTGGAGGGAACTATTCTGGTATGGGGAACTATATTCTGAAGAAGAGTGGGATGGTGTTGACTGATTACTGTATAGACTGTTAATTACCGAGGGTTACCTGAGTTATTTGGACTTTGAGTTAACATTCCATTTAATCATAATGTAAGAATCTGAGTTATTCAGTTAATACTTTGCTTTTAAATAAATGTATACTTTTGTAAGTTCACGACTCTGATTTGATGACCGAATGAAATGGAGAGAGAGGGGAAAAAGAGCTGTTGGGTATCGAGAGAGAGAGAGAGAGAGAGAGAGAGAGAGAGAGAGAGAGAGAGAGAGAGAAAGTATTGCTAACTACCAGTTGTCTTCCGCTCTGTCATTCGCTACGAAATTAATAACGGAGACTCGTCTCCGTTGTTATTATATATATATATATATATATATATAATATATATATATATACTATATATATATATATATATATATATATATATATATATATATATATATATATATATATATATATTCGGTACTTCCAAGTACCCCTTATCGCAAATGATATAGAATTCTATAGAATGATAAAAAAAAACACTATCTCTATAAGACAAAAATGCCTTCAAACAGAAAAGATATTTTATCGCAAAATTAGGACTTAATCAGTTCTTAGTTCTATTATTATTATTATTATTATTATTATTATTATTATTATTATTATTATTAGATTATCCCTTTGAACTGAATGACCTCCATCGACCATCATTTCTCTCTCTCTCTCTCTCTCTCTCTCTCTCTCTCTCTCTCTCTCTCTCTAGCCACGAGAGTTCAGCGTAAATCATTTTTCCTTCTTTTTTTTATAACTTCCTCTCCTCCTTCCATAATTTAAGTGCAAAAGTCCTCTGGCGGCGAAAGTCTTGGCGTTTCCTCAATCCATCACCGAGCAAAGAAAGGCGCGTGAGTGTGGCCGGGACTGGCTGACCTGTTCCCTCATCATTTATCTGTCCCTTATATCTTCAGCGAGTTTCAACAACACTTGGAACAGAGTACAAAGGATCGAATTAAAGAAGTAGAGGTGGTTGTAACATATTATTATTATTATTATTATTATTATTATTATTATTATTATTATTATTATTATTCTGTTGAATAGTATTTCAGAATTCAGCGAATTAATCTTATATATAATCTTTCCTGTTTTTTTTACTACTCACTTTTCTGGCTTAGCGATACTCTTTAATAACTGGCCAATATTCATATTGGGAATAATGCTGAAAGTAGTATTTTATTTAGAACAGATTTATTAGTAAAAAACAGGTGTTATTATTATTATTATTATTATTATTATTATTTTTTTTTTTTTTTTTTTTTTTGTCTCTATCACAGTCCTCCAATTCGACTGGGTGGTATTTATAGTGTGGGGTTCCGGGTTGCATCCTGCCTCCTTAGGAGTCCATCACTTTTCTTACTAGTGTGCCGTTTCTAGGATCACACTCTTCTGCATGAGGCCCGGAGCTACTTCAGCCTCAGTTTTTCTAGTTCCTTTTCTAGATTCCTTTTCAGGGATCTTGGGATCGTGCCTAGTGCTCCTATGATTATGGGTACGATTTCCACTGGCATATCCCATATCCTTCTTATTTCTATTTTCAGATCTTGATACTTATCCCTTTTTTCCCTCTCTTTCTCTTCAACTCTGGTGTCCCATGGTATTGCGACATCAATGAGTGATACTTTCTTCTTGACTTTGTCAATCAACGTCACGTCTGGTCTGTTTGCACGTATCACCCTATCCGTCTGATACCATAGTCCCAGAGGATCTTTGCCTGATCGTTTTGCTATCACTCCTCAGGTTGGTGCTCGTACCACTGATTACTGCAAGGTAGCTGATGTTTCTTGCACAGGCTCCAGTGGAGGGCTTTTGCTACTGAATCATGCCTCTTTTTTGTACTGGTTCAGTGCAAGTGCCGGGCATTCACTTGCTATGTGGTTTATGGTTTCATTTTTCGTATTGCACTTCCTACATATGGGAGAGATGTTATTTCCGTCTATCGTACTTTGAACATATCTGGTTCTTAGGGCCTGATCTTGTGCCGCTGTTATCATTCCTTCAGTTTCCTTCTTTAGCTCTCCCCTCTGTAGCCATTGCCAATTGTCATCGCTGGCTAGTTCTTTAGTCTGTCTCATGTATTGTCCGTGCATGGTTTGGTTGTGCCAGTCCTCTGTTCTTTCTGTCTTTCTGTCTTTCTCCTGTTTCTGTATATTTCTGGGTCTTCGTCTACTTTTATTAGTCCCTTTTTTTTTTCCCATGCACTCTTAGCCACTCGTCTTCACTGGTTTTTCAGATATTGCCCCAGTGCTCTGTTTTCGATGTTGACGCAGTCCTCTATACTTAGTAATCCTCTCCCTCCTTCCTTTCGTGTTATGTATAGTCTGTCCGTATTTGCTCTTGGGTGTAGTGCTTTGTGTATGTCCATTTGTTTCCTGGTTTTCTGATCTATGCTGCGAGTTCTGCTTCGTCCATTCCACTATTCCTGCGCTGTATCTGATTACTGGCACCCCGCCCATGTGTTTATGGGCTTCTTTTATCATATTTCCGGCGTTGAGTTTTGACTTGAGTATCGCCTTCCGAGTTCTCTGTATATATTCTTTCCTGATCGTGTCCTTCATCTCTTGGTGTTTTATATCCTCCTCCTTCCATTATTCCCAGGTATTTGTGTATCCTGTCTCATCTATGTGTTTGATGTTGCTCCCATCTGGTAGCTTTATCCCTTCAGTTCTCGTTACTTTGCCTTTTTGTATGTTGACTAAGGCGCATTTTTCTATTCAAACTCCCATCCTGATGTCCCCAGATACAATCCTTACAGTCTGGATTAGGGTATCTATTTCCTTGATGCTCTTACCCATACAGCTTGATGTCGTCCATGAAC
>NC_087206.1:24062963-24075463 GCF_015104395.2 Macrobrachium nipponense
TTATATATATACATATTATATAATATACTATAACTATATATATATATAATATATATTTAGATATATATATATATATATATATATATGTATATATATATATATATCTATATATCTACTATATAATATATATCGCATATCTATATATATTATCTCTATATACATCTATATCCTCTATCTATCTATATTATTATCTATATATATCTATATATTATATATCTATGTATATATAATATTAGATATATATTTATATATATACTATATATATATATATATATACATATATATACTATATCGATATATATCTATCTATATCTACATCTTATATATATATATATAGTACATCTATAGCTATTCTAGCTAGATCTATATCATATATATATCTATATATATATAGTATATATATATATATATATAATCTCCAACATAAGGGTGGGGATTTGCTATGTATTTTAAATATATATATGATTATTAAGGGAAGGGGGGGGGGGGGGGGGGGGGGGGGGGGTGAGACATTGTGTATGTCCAGTGCTGTGACATTCCTCATAAATTGGGGAAGGGAATCATCGTTTTTAGCTTCCCATGGATACAGACTGGTCCGAGCGACAGCCTTAGGAAGGTTACCACAGCCTTCCTTCGAGGTGTATGATCAAGTCTGCTGGCTTAGCAAAATCAGTGTCTTCATCCTGTCGGCCCATGAGAAAGCTATTTTTGCGGAGGTGACTTTTAAAAAATGGTTACGAGTGGTTTTCAGGGCGTGAACGATGGGTGTGAGTTTGTGTGTACGTGTGAGCTCTTTCCTACATAATGGCAATGTAACTAAACCATAGAGAGGTTGTTTGCGGGAGTCAGGCGAAGGCCATTGAGGCTTTTGCCTTTGTGAAAGTGCTTAAAGATTCTAGGTTGAGATGGGTGAGTGTATTTATATCTATTTGAGCCAAAGTGTGGCTGGATTGTATTTGAATATTTATTTCAGAGATAACCTGTTTTTATGTGATCTTTTGATTGTGTTCTTGGGCTTATCAGAGTGTTCTGTCTCCTAACAGGTGGTTCTAGTGGAGGGAACTATTCTAGTATGGGGAACTATATTCTGAAGAAGAGTGGGATGGTGTTTTGACTGATTACTGTATAGGACTGTTAATTACCGAGGGTACCTGAGGTATTAGGACTTTGAGTTAACATTCATTTAATCATAATGTAAGAATCTGAGTTTATTCAGTTAATACTTTGCTTTTAAATAAATGTATACTTTTGTAAGTTCACGGACCCCCCCCCTTCTGATTTGATGACCGAATGAAATGGAGAGAGAGGGGAAAAAGAGCTGTTGGGTATCGCGAGAGAGCGAGAGAGAGAGTAGAGAGAGAGAGAGAGAGAGAGAGAGAGAGAGAGAGAAAAGTTTGCTAACTACCAGTTGTCTTCCGCTCTGGTCATTCGCTACGAAATTAATAACGGAGACGTCGTCTCCGTTGTTATTATATATATATATATCTATATATATATATATATATATATATATATATATATATATATATATATATATTCGGTACTTCCAAGTACCCCTTATCGCAAATGATTATAATTCTATAGGAATAATAAAAAAAAACACTATCTCTATAAGGAACAAAATGCCTTAAACAGAAAGATATTTCTCGAAAAATTAGGACTTAATCAGTTCTTAGTTCTATTATTATTATTATTATTATTATTATTTATTATTATTATTATTATTATTATATATTATCCCTTTTGAACTGAATGACTCCATCCGACCATCTTCATCTCTCTCTCTCTCTCTCTCTCTTCTCTCTCTCTCTCTCTAGCCACGAAAGTTCAGCGTAAATCATTGTTCCTTCTTTTTTTTTATAACTTCCTCTCCTCCTTCCATGATTTAAGTGCAAAAGTCCTCTGGCGGCGAAAGTCTTGGCGTTTCCTCAATCCATCACCGACCAAAGAAAGGCGCGTGAGTGTGGCCGGGACTGGCTGACCTGTTCCCTCATTTATCTGTCCCTTATATCTTCAGCGAGTTTCAACAACACTTGGAACAGAGTACAAAGGATCGAATTAAAGAAGTAGAGGTGTTGTAAACTAATATTATTATTATTATTATTATTATTATTATTATTATTATTATTATTATTATTATTATTATTATTATTATTATTATTCTGTTGAATAGTATTTCAGAATTCAGCGAATTAATCTTATATATAATCTTTCCTGTTTTTTTTTTTACTACTCACTTTTCGTGGCCTGGAGCGATACTCTTTAATAACTGGCCAATATTCATATTGTTGAATAATGCTGAAAGTAAAGTATTTTATTTAGAACAGGATTTATTAGTAAAAACTGGTGTTATTATTATTATTATTATTATTATTATTATTTTATTATTATTATTATTATTATTATTATTAATATTATTGTTATTATATTATTATTATTTTTTTTTTTTTTTTTTTTTTGCTCTATCACAGTCCTCCAATTCGACTGGGTGGTTGTATTTATAGTGTGGGGTTCCGGTTGCATCCTGCCTCCTTAGGAGTCCATCACTTTTCTTACTATGTGTGCCGTTTCTAGGATCACACTCTTCTGCATGAGGCCCGGAGCTACTTCAGCCTCTAGTTTTTCTAGATTCCTTTTCAGGGATCTTGGGATCGTGCATAGTGCTCCTATGATTATGGGTACGATTTCCACTGCATATCCCATATCCTTCTTATTTCTATTTTCAGATCTTGATACTTATCCATTTTTTCCCTCTCTTTCTCTTCAACTCTGGTGTCCTATGGTATTGCGACATCAATGAGTGATACTTTCTTCTTGACTTTGTCAATCAACGTCACGTCTGGTCTGTTTGCACGTATCACCCTATCCGTTCTGATACCATAGTCCCAGAGGATTTTTGCCTGATCGTTTCTATCACTCCTTCAGGTTGGTGCTCGTACCACTTATTACTGCAAGGTAGCTGATGTTTCTTGCACAGGCTCCAGTGGAGGGCTTTTGCCACTGAATCATGCCTCTTTTGTACTGGTTCTGTGCAAGTGCCGGGCATTCACTTGCTATGTGGTTTATGGTTTCATTTTTCGTATTGCACTTCCTATATATGGGAGAGATGTTATTTCCGTCTATCGTTCTTTGAACATATCTGGTTCTTAGGGCCTGATCTTGTGCCGCTGTTATCATTCCTTCAGTTTCCTTCTTTAGCTCTCCCCTCTGTAGCCATTGCCAATTATCATCGCTGGCTAGTTCTTTAGTCTGTCTCATGTATTGTCCGTGCATTGGTTTGTTGTGCCAGTCCTCTGTTCTGTCTGTCTTTCTCCTGTGTCTGTATATTTCTGGTCTTCGTCTACTTTTATTAGTCCTTCTTCCCATGCACTCTTTAGCCACTCGTCCTCACTGGTTTTCAGATATTGCCCCAGTGCTCTGTTTTCGATGTTGACGCAGTCCTCTATACTTAGTAATCCTCTCCCTCCTTCTTTTCGTGTTATGTATAGTCTATCCGTATTTGCTCTTGGGTGTATTGCTTTGTGTATTGTCATATGTTTCCTGGTTTTCTGATCTATGCTGTGGAGTTCTGCCTTCGTCCATTCCACTATTCCTGCGCTGTATCTGATTACAGGCAACTGTCCATGTGTTTATCGGCTTTGATCATATTTACCGGCGTGAGTTTTGACTTGAGTATCGCCTTGAGTCTCTGCATATATTCTTTCCTGATCGTGTCCTTCATCTCTTGGTGTTTTATATCATCCTCCTTCCATTATTTGATGTTGCTCCATCTGGTAGCTTTATCCCTTCACTTCTCGTTACTTTGCTTTTTGTATGTTGACTAAGGCACATTTTTCTATTCCAAACTCCATCCTGATGTCCCCAGATACAATCCTTACAGTGCTGGATTAGGGTGTCTATTCCTTGATGCTATTACCATACAGCTTGATGTCGTTCATGAACATCAGATGGTTGATTCTGTTGCCTCTTTTCTTGAGTTGGTACCCGGCATCCATCTTCTGTAGTACTTTTGTCATGGGGAATCATGGCTACTACGAAGAGTAGTGGGGACAGTGAGTCGCCCTGGAAGATCCCTCTCCTGATATTAACTCTGCTAGTCTTATTCCAGAGCTTGTAAGTATTGTATTCCAGTTGCGCATTGTAGTTTTGAGGAAGCTGATGGATGTTTTTCCTCTGCCCCATATATTTTCAGGCATTCTATTAGCCATGTGTGTGGTATCATGTCGAAGGCTTTCTTATAGTCTATCCATGCCATGCTTAGGTTGGTTTTCCTTCTCCTACTGTTCTTCATTACCATTTTGTCTATCAGGAGCTGGTCTTTTGCGCCCCTACACTTCCTTCTGCAACCTTTCTGTTGTGGGGGATGGTGTTTGTCTCCTCTAGGCATAGTTGTATAGCCTTTCAACTGGATGATACCTGTTAGTAACTTCCACATTATGGTAGGCAGGTGATAGGCCTGTAGTTACTGGCTATATTTCCCTTACTCTTGTCTTTTTGTACTAAGGATGTTCTTCCTGTGGTCATCCATTTGGGTGCTTGGTGATTGAGAGATACAATGCTGAGTTGTTCTGCTAATCGTGGGTGTAGGGCCATGAAGTTGTTTTTGAGCCAGTAGCCCATGGACTTCATCGGGACCTGGGGCTTTCCAGTTTGGCATGTTCTTTAGTTGGTGTCTGACTGTGTCTGTTGTGATCTCTGTGAATCTTTGTTTTATTCTCCCTGTTTCTTCTTCCTTGACCTTCCTGAAGCCATGTTGCATGTTTGTTGTGTGATACCGGATTGCTCCATATGTTTTCCCAGAGTCTCTTACTTGGTTCGGCTTCAGGAATTTCTGGGTGGTTGTCTTCCCCTCTTAGTTGGCTGTATAGTCTTTTCTGGATGGTTCCGAATAGTTTGTTCTGTTGGTATCTCTTATTCCTGTTCATGTACCGTTGGATCTTATGTGCTTTGGCTTAAGCCTCTGTTTTACATCTTCTATGTGTTGTTTTAGTCCCCCTCTCTTGTACTTTTATTTCTCGTTGAGTTCCTCCCTAGTTTCTTGCTTCTTAGCCTTTTTCCTCCTGCCATCTCTTTCAGTTTACTCAAATCAGATCTCATCACCATGATTTGCTTTTCCAGGCGCCTTTTCCAAGGAGGTTGCTGTTTTGGTTTCTGTTGGGTTGGTTGTGTGCCTGGTGGTGTTGGTGTTCGAATTCCCCATCAGTTCTGCTACTAATCTTGCTCCTGCATATGCCAAGTTATTTGTTTCTGTGATTTTGGTGGTGTGTATTATGCCCATTATTTCATTGACCTCACTTGTTTTCTCCCTTAATTTCTGGTGTTGTAGGCTTTCCCTATTGTTATCTAATCTGTTCTATCCCCCATTCCGTCCTCTCTGTTACTTCGTCGGTGTTTCTTCGTTGGTCGTTGTTTGATACCTCATCCTCCCTGTCATCTTCTGTGGCATCGTCTCTCAGTTCGTCTTCGTGTAATTCGTTGTCGTGTGACATCTCCCTTTCCAGTTCTTCTCTTTCTGTTGGGGAGAGCCAGTTCTTTTTCTTTATGTTCCTTACTTGGTCTGCCAGCCTCTGCTCTGTTTGGGGGTGTTATTCCTCTCATTCCAGATGTTGACCAATCTTCTTCTATATCCTCTCTCCGTCGGGTTGCTTCTGATGTAGCATCTCCATATTTCCTTATTTTCTTCTCTTGTCCATTTCTTCCTTTTTGCCTCTGTAACTCCAATCTCAGGCTGTTGATTATTGTCGTTGTGGTGATCAGTTGCTGGATGACGACCTCCAAGTACCTGACCGTCTTCCCCTTCAATTGGGTTGAATACCTGATTGCCGGACGAAGCTCCTCTGTTGCCAGAGGTTCCATTTACGTCGTTGTCGTTTATTCCTTCATTTCTTTCCATCATTGCTGAGTTTTGCTATTTAACCCATAGCTGGACCCTACCCCATCAGGGATAGGTACTCATTTACAGCTGAGTAGACTGAGGAAATTATGGTAAAGATCCTTTCCCAAGGAATCAACGCCGAGGAGAGCGGTCACCCATCCAACGACTGACCAGCCCCAATGTTGCTTAACTTGACTTAAGTCTATTGACGACCTAACCCACTCCTTCACGGCGCCACATTGTTATTTTATTATTATTATTATTATTATTATTATTATTATTATTATTATTATTATTATTATTACTCTGAAAACAGATCTTCTTTCAAACTTTTTTTATTGGATATATAATGGCAGAATTTTGTGTAGCCAGTATAGCTATACCAGCACCAATACCAGCCCTTAAACCAAAGACGACCCCTGCCCCGAACTGAACTACGCCTACGCAATAATACCGCCACTGACAACGACCCCTGCTTGACGTGGACCTAATATCCTGTTCTAATAAAAGATTACCTTCAGCATTTATAATTTTTTTTAAATTCCCAATATGAATATTGGCCAGTTACTCAGAAACATCGCTGAGCCTGAGAAGCGAATTGTAAGGAAAATAGAAAAACAATATATAAATTTAACTCGCCTATTCTGCCATTCTTTTTAACAGTATTTTTATTATTATTATTATTATTATTATTATTATTATTATTATTATTATTATTATTATTATTATTCAGATGATGAACCCTATTCATATGGAACAAGCCCACCCACAAGGGCCACTGATCAGAAATTCAAGCTACAATGGACGAGGAAATCACTTATCAAAAAGAAAAACTAATGATCTGAGTAAATAAATAATTGAAAATATAAGTAAATTATCAAAATGCACTGATAGAATAATCTAGAGGAAAACGGTTGAACGAAAATGTATATTTAAAAGATATTTTCAGTTTCTGTGGAAGGTCACTAATGGCACAGGAATAGCAGACCAGTGAGATTACCGCTGTCTCGTCTCGGGTAACACGAATTTTACGGCAACGAGATTATTTGTTTATTATTTACAAAATGGGAATAGAGAGAGAGGATTTGTTTAATACCGCGTAAAATGAAAATATCGATATTAATCTGTAACGAAAATGGAACCAAAATGTTTTTTTTGTTTTCGCCCTGCCTCTGGAACTTGATATTACTTTAACGTTCATTCGCGTTCATAATACAAAGGTAAGTACTTACTTTCTCGTACATACACACACAGACCCACACACACACACGCACACACACGCACACACACCTACATAGCTCGTATACCATAGGAGTGGGCATTAGAAATAAAGTTACATAGATAATTTATAACATTATTCACGGAATAGTAATGCAAAACTATGGGCTTGTATATATACGTAATATTATGTATGTATATTATATATATATATATATATATATATATAATATATATATATATATATATATATATATATATATATATATATATATATATATATGTTAAAAATACTGAAGTTTTATTTTACCGTTTGTCCATAAAGTGACCTTTTCCCTTTATAGGGAAAATAATTCTTACGGGGAAGAAGAAGATAACTTCTTACCCAGGTGGATGAAGGCTTAGCCCGTGATAGCTTTTCAGAGTAAATGTTTTTCGGGTCAGGTGGATGATGTATCGAGAGAGGGCACACACAAACACACACACACACAAACACACACACACACACACACACTGACACACACACGTACAGAGAGAGAGAGAGAGAGAGAGAGAGAGAGAGAGAGAGGGAGAAAAAGATTGTTACACCGTACTTACGTTTACGATATATAATATTTCATATTCCGTCTCCTCAATAAGATTATTTTAGGTAACTTTATGATTTTGCTAGTATTTATAAAGGTGCAGTTTTTATTTTGATATATAATGTCTACATTTAAATATAGTATTTTTTTTTATGAACATGAATCTACAGCTAACTATTAAAACTATTGTAACCTTAAACTTAGTTGGGATGCCTATAATGAGAATTTACACTCCACGAATAATAATAATAATAATAATAATAATAATAATAATAATAATAATAATAATAATAATAATAATTGAAAAGAGGCAATAGAATTAGCCATCTGATGTTTCATGGACGACATCAAGCTGTATGGTAAAAGCATCAAGGAAATAGATACCCTAATCCAGTCTGTAAGGATTTTATCTGGGGACATCAAGATGGAGTTTGGAATACAAAAATGCGCCTTAGACAACATACAAAAGGGCAAAGTAACAAGAACTGAAGGGATAAAGCTACTAGATGGGAGCAACATCAAACACATAGATGAGACTGGATACAAATACCTGGGAATAATGGAAGGAGTGGATATAAAACACCAAGAGATGAAGGACAAAAACGATCAGGAAAGAATATATGCAGAGAGACCATCAAGGCGATACACAAGTTAAAACTTCAATGGCAGGAATATAAAGGAGGAATATGATAAAATGCCATAAACAAAAACATGGGCAAGTGCCAGAGTAATCAGATACAACGCAGGAATAGTGGAATGGACGAAGGCAGAACTCCGCAGCATAGTCAGAAAACCAGGAAACATATGACAATACACAAAGCACTACACCCAAGAGCAAATACGGACAGGCTATTCATTAACACGAAAGGAAGGAGGGAGAGGACTACCAAGCATAGAGGACTGCGTCAACAATCGAGAACCAGATGCACTGGGGCAATATCTGAAAACCAGTGAAGACGATTGTGGTCTAAAGAGTGCATGGGAAGAAGGACTAATAAAAGTAGACAAAGACCCAGAAATATACAGAGACAGGAGAATGACAAACAGAACAGAGGACTGGCACGACTAAAGAACTAGCCAGCGATGACACGGGGCAATGGCTACAGAGGGGAGAGCTAAAGAAGGAAACTGAAGGAATGATAACAGCGGCACAAGATCAGGCCCTAAGAACCAGATATGTTCAAAGAACGATAGACGGAAATAACATCTCTCCATATGTAGGAAGTGGCATACGAAAAATGAAACCATAAACCACATAGCAAGCGAATGTCCGGCACTTGCACAGAACCAGTACAAAAAAAGAGGCATGATTCAGTGGCAAAAGCCCTCCACTGGAGCCTGTGAAAGAAACATCAGCTACCTTGCAGTAATAAGTGGTACGAACACCAACCTGAAGGAGTGAGAGAAAACGATCACGCATAGATCCTCTGGGACTATGGTATCAGAACAGATAGGGTGATACGTGCAAATAGACCAGACGTGACTTTGATTGACAAAATCAAGAAGAAGGTATCACTCATTGATGTCGCAATATCATGGAACACCAGAGTTGAAGAGAAAGAGAGAGAAAAAATGGATAAGTATCAAGATCTAAAAATAGAAATAAGAAGGATATGGGATATGCCAGTGGAAATCGTACCCATAATCATAGGAGCACTAGGCCCGAACCCAAGATCCCTAAAAAAGAATCTAGAAGAAAAACTAGAGGCTGAAGTAGCTCCAGGACTCATGCAAAAGAGTGTGATCCTAGAAACGGCGCACATAGTAAGAAAAGTGATGGACTCCTAAGGAGGACTGTGATCGGAGAAAAAAAAAATAATAATAATAATAATTAATAATAATAATAATAATAATAATAATAATGATAATAATAATAATAATAAAGTTATATTAACAATTGTCGATGGTGACTCTACTTTAGATAAAGCGAGATATTCTTTAGCAAGGGATCTTGCTCCTAAAGCAGCCTTTACGTGATATTAAGATATTTGGAAGATACGAAAAAACTTGATGAAAAAAAATATCCATTTTGAAGCAGTGTTAAACCTATTTCGAAGTTCTCAGAACATCCTAGTTCAATAAAACGTTAGTACATTATTGTAAGATAACATAGAAACGAACCACAAAACATTGAACCAATTAACCCCAAAAACTTTTGCGTACAAAATAAATACTGATATATATATATATATATATATATATATATATATATATATATATATATATATATATATATATATATATATATATATATATATATAATATATATATATATGAATAACTTGATCACGAAGTATATAAACGTGATGCTATGTATAAATAAAGTTTTTTTGCCACGAAAGAAAAGATGAAAAAGCGAGATAGCCAAGTACTTTCGGTCCTGTTCAGTAAAGGGTCCGAACAGGACCGAAAGTACTTGGATATCTCGCTTTTTCATTTTTTCCTTTTTGGCAAAAAACCTATATATATATATATATATATATATATATATATATATATATATATATATATATATATATATATATGTATATATATATACATATATATTGTTATGAAGTGCCAAGTATCTGGTTACTACACTTACCATTCATTTATTCTTACTTCACAAAAGCCAGACACCTGAGCCGTCATCACAAGTATTAAACGACTGAATATTCTAAAGGCAACAGTGATCCCTTAACAACTTACCAGTATTGCAGAAAATCAGACTAAGTTCATCAAAACAGGTGTGAGGTAATCTTGTAAGTAATTAAATTAATCAAAGGGCATCACTCCATCAACAACTTTAAAAGTCTAAGTATTTACTTGATTTCAGAAGTCTAAGTACTTCCCTGGTTTTAAGTCACTTCAAGTAAATTGAAGGAAAGCAAATCAATTACCACTCTATGTTTCTACTTAACATAAATAAAATCAAATGCAAATATACTGGTTAGAAATGAAATACTTATAAAAATTTTAAGTTCAAAAATTTATTATTAAATTCAAAATTTATAAGTAAAATTCACAATATCAGGGAAAATTACTGTTACTTGAAAACAAAGTTAAGTTTAATTAATTTTTGAATCAAATTAAGTAAAATTAAATCAAAATTAATTTATCACAAAATTAAAAAGAATTAATTCAATCAAAATTCAAAAGTGTTAGGCAATAATTGAAAATTTGAAATTAATTCACAAGTGCTAAACAATAATAAAACTTGAAAAGAATTCTAAGTAAATGCAAATTAACCCTTAGATGCAGGAATGGGTCTATTGGACCTGGACAGTTTTTCGTATCTTGATAACGCTGCATTCTTTTCATGTGAGAGCATTCATATTTTATGTAATCTTTGAAACTTTATCATAAAATATGTTTATGAGTGCAAAACACCAAATATATTAAGGTCTGTGGGACAGGCGCATAATTTCAATGTGTGTGCGTAATTTGCAGGAACTGGGTCTCTGAGACCCGGTAAGAGTTTTACTCTTTTCTTTCATTTATTTCCACTTCAGATATTAATTGATACATGAATAATCTTCAGATTATATTATGTTTTCGTTGAATTATAGGTATAACACTGATAATAAAAATGATAAAAAAAAATTTTTACTAAAAAGTATTACTGAAGAAATCTTGAAATGCTCAAACCAGGAAGGAAATTGGATAAGACAAAAGGGAAAAAAAAAAAACAAAAAGAAAAAAAATGGAAAAAAATCAGAGTGAATTTTTTGCTTTTATCGGCATAGTTTTTTTAGCAGGCTCTGAAAAGGAATGGGATGTCTCAATACGAGAATTATTTGGTGACCCTCTTTCTAACCCTATTTACAAGGCAGCAATGTCCGTTGAAATATTTGAGGAAATTAGGCATTTCATGAGATTTGATGATAAAAGAACAAGAGAATTCCGTTTGCAAACTGATCATCAAGCTGCTTTTAGATATATATGGGACCAGTTCATTGTAAATTGTAGAAAATCTTATATCCCTAGTGATTGCGTGACAGTGGATGAGCAACTCATTCCTTTCAGGGGAAGGTGCAGGTTCATCCTTTATATGCCAGCGAAGCCGTAAAAATATGAAATAAAGATATTTTGGGTTTGTGATTCCAGAAGTTATTTTGGGTTTGATGGAATTATTTACACTGGTCGACAGCCTGGGGAAGATGTTTGTAAAAACCTTGGCACAAAAATTGTATTACAGCTATGCAGTCAGTTTAGAAATGCAGATCGTAACATAACCACTGACAACTTTTTCACTAGTGTACCACTAGGAGAGGCCCTTTTGGAAAAAAATTTGTCATTGGTTGGTACACTACACCAGAACAACCTCGATATTCCTAACATCATGAAAAGTGTAAAGAATCGTGAAGTTTACAGTAGTGAATTTGGTTTCAAGAATGATGTCACAATGGTCAGCTACATACCAAAGAAAAAAACAACTCAGAAAAATGTAATACTGCTTAGCACTATGCATCATGATAAAGAGATTGACACGGATAGCAAGAAACAAAAACCATCTATCATTACCTTCTACAATGAAACAAAATGTGGGGTTGATGTGATGGACCAAATGGTACAAACTTATTCATGCAAAAGGCAAACAAGAAGTTGGCCAATGGTTCTTTGGTACAATATGATAGACGTTGCCTGTCAAGATGCTTATATAATTTTTATTACACAACACCCAGACTTCCACCCAAACAAGTCCTACAAGCGTCGACTTTTTATAAAATAACTCGTGAAAGATTTAGTTATTCCACATATGTCAGAACGACTGGAATCAGTCCCAAATCTTCCAAAAGCTGTATTATGTTCCATGGAAAGATGTGGAGTGGTAACCGAACCAG
>NC_087206.1:24080463-24081847 GCF_015104395.2 Macrobrachium nipponense
ATGAAAAATTCCAGTCCAGTAACTAAACGAATGAAACTTTTTACCTACAACTTTTTCCTTTTGGCATTTTCTTTCGTTCTCGACTCCATCTCTCGTTGTTCCGGTGGCATTTAAATAGATTTCATTCAACATAAAAAATATATTTTTGTTACAAATGGAATCCATTTCATCCCTGTCTATAATAAAATGAAATACAAAAGTACTGTCAGAAAAATGACGGGACAGAAAACTGTAATATTTATTCCCTTTGTATTTACTGTGCTTGGTATTCATTCCTCTCTGCTCTTTGCGAAGTGATCAGTGAATTGAACATCGCTCTCTGGTAAAATAAAAAAACGTGAAAGGTTTCATTTATGTTTTCGTGAAAGTTGGTCAATTGACAGTTTCGAACATAACCTGGACGTGTAACAATATACAGAAATGATGAAAGTACAAAGGGAAGTATTTAAATGCAACTTTTGAAAGCGTTATTTTTTATTCTTTCATTCTTTCTTTGAGTTGTTGACAAAGCAAAATTTGAATGATTTATTAACACAGTGTTTCACTCTGTGTATAAAGATCTTAGTTAACTCTCTCTCTCTCTCTCTCTCTCTCTCTCTCTCTCTCTCACACACACACACACACACTACACACACACACACACAAACACTTCTTTTAAATATCTTGGTTAACTCTCTCTCCTCTCTCTCTCTCTCTCTCTCTCTCTCTCTCTCTCATACACACTTTTTATATAAAACACTTGGCCAACTCTCTCTCTCTCTCTCTCTCTCTTTCTCTCTCTCTCTCTCTCTCATACATCATACACATTCACACTCACACTTTTTATAAAACTGTTAGTTAACTCTCTCTCTCTCTCTCTCTCTCTCTCTCTCTCTCTCTCTCTCTTATACACACACACACACACACTGTATTTTGCTAGCATACGTAGTATTTATCACTTGTTAATTCATTATAAGTGAGGAAATACTTAAGATTCACAATGTTTCCTGGACACTGAACGACTTTTTTTAAGCAATTTGAGAATATCTCTAAAGAGTACAAACATTACCACAGTCATAATGATATCGATCCCTTTGGTAGTTGTTAAATTCAAATGTACAAATGGCCTATACAATATCCACTGCTCGAGACTTCCATGCCATTGATTTATAATTATTTTTAAACCACAATCATCCAATTCAACTGGGTGGTTTTTATAGTATGGGGTTCCGGGTTGCATCCTTCCTCCCTAGTAGTCCACCACTTTTCTCACTATGTACGCTATTTCTAGTAGCACGCTCTTCTGCTTGAGTCCTGTAGCTACTTTGGCATCTGATTTTTCCAGGTCTTTTCCAGGGACCATATGATTATAAGTGCAATTTGCACTGGCATATCCCATATCCTT
>NC_087206.1:24082347-24089847 GCF_015104395.2 Macrobrachium nipponense
ACAAAAAACGAGAAGATGTTTTTTGAACAAAAATATTTTTTCTTAGAGCAAGTATGGACCAACGTTTAGGCTAAAAGTTTCAGATTTATTAACAAACCTCCCCAAACCCCTAACCACCCTGCCTCTCTCTCTCTCTCTCTCTCTCTCTCTCTCTCTCTCTCTCTTTCTCTCTCTCTCTCTCTCTTCCATAAATAGCTCACGTGTGTGGAATGAAGAATCTACGATAAACTATACAGAACGAAACATGACACCCAAAAGACTTCGAAACAGGGAAGCATAACTTCGTGAGCAATGCCCAAACACGAACATCAAAAAAGAGACAAAAGAAACACTGGAATATTTAATGTCTGGCAAAGGTGAGGAACAACATTCTCCTTCTCCTCTCTTTCTCCACAGCAAAGCCACAAGGGGAAACGTGAAGGATGCTTGAAGAGTGCTCGTCGAAGAGGCTCTTCAGGATTTTCTAAGCTACGCCAAGGCAGCAAGACATGCAAAGGGCACTCCAGACCTTTTTTTCTGGTTCTTTGCTTTCTTTCTTTTTTATTTTTCAGTCTCCGGGCGAGAGGAAGTTACCAGGTCGTGTTATTCTGCATTTCTATAGCAGTGGGAAGTTATGGTCTTTTGTTTTAGATGAGTGTATTTAGGCAGCGTGTTACAAAAAAGCTGTTAGGAAGATGTGAAGACGTGAAAGGTAGAAGTGCTAAATATAAATGTGGTCATTATAAAATTGTAGATGTGCTAAGAGGTTGATGAGTTGTGATGTGAATTGTTGTATCACCAAAACAAAATCAATGCTTTCGTGCATTCCTATTTGGGCAATATATATATATATATAATATATATATATATATATATATATATATAATATATATATATATATATAGATATATATATATATATAGATATATATTAAAGGAGAAAGCAATATGTCGGTGAATTGTAAAACCTCAGCTTTTTTCACTTAGAGACAGAGAGGGCCTGGCGACAATCCTTCCTTGAAGGCTTGCTGAAATGAAAGAATTGAATTGATGATCATGCAATGGGAGGTCGGAGAAGCTCGCCGTTGCTATGTGATTTTTAAACCGCCCGACACTGGAGAGGAAGATGACACTCTTCTGAGATAAGCGATAAGGACGGTTTGGAGGACTCGTGGTCAAGAAAGCCCATCGAGAAGGTATGACACATTTAAAAGGACTTAGGGAAAGTTTGCCTTTGAAAAGAGAGAAGTGTAATGTGTATACATTTATTTAATACTTAATTATGTGTTGGGGGAATATAATGGATGTCTCTTTGTTTTTAAATGGGTGCATGGCATTATACTAGAGAATGGGATTCTCCTAAAAGAACTTGACTATTTCAATGTAGTAATTAATAATTTGGGAGATTAGGAGTGATTACTTAGTCTAATTCAAGGGAATAGAATGACAATTTACAGTCTTTTTGTGGGTCATACTTAGTACTTAATGTAACGTCACTTAACCACTTTGTTCCATATCATGTTTAGCTAGTTTGGGGAATAAAAAAGTATATTTTTGTATTTATGAGAATCCATTAGCCTAGCTATATAGCT
This sequence comes from Macrobrachium nipponense, assembly GCF_015104395.2. Taxonomy (NCBI): domain Eukaryota; kingdom Metazoa; phylum Arthropoda; class Malacostraca; order Decapoda; family Palaemonidae; genus Macrobrachium; species Macrobrachium nipponense. The sequence continues at coordinate 24,083,918 of NC_087206.1, forward strand.
TGATACCGATTGCAGAGAGATAGTCAGCAACTAAAGGTACGAGAGTTGTCACTTGTTTTATTTGCAATTAACTAGTACCGAATGGTCAAATATGCTCGGCAACATATATATATATATATATATATATATATATATATATATATATATATATATATATATATATATATATATATATATAATAAAAGGAAAAGGGCCCGTAAAATCGCCAAAATACAGAAAGTAAGTACTATATTTCGTAGACTGCTGTCTCTCTCTTCAACAGTCTGAAATATAGTACTTACTTTCTATATTTTGGCGTTTTTTTGGGCTCCTTTTATTGGATAGAATTCTATTGTAACAGAAACACACACACACACACATACAGATATAACATATATATATATATATATATATATATATATATATATTATATATATATATATATATATATACATACATATACGTATATATATATATATATATGTATATATATATATATATATATATATATATAAATATATATACATATATATATGCGTGTGTGTGTGTGTGTGTGTGTTCTGTTACAATAGAATTCTATCCAATAAAAGGAGCCCAAAAAAAACGCCCAAAATATAGAAAGTAAGTACTATATTTCAGAGACTGTTGAAGAGAGAGACAGCAGTCTACGAAATATAGTACTTACTTTCTGTATTTTGGCGATTTTACGGGCTCCTTTTATTTATATATATATATATATATATATATATATATATATATATATATATATATATATATATATATATATATATATATATATATATATATATATGTTGCCGAGCATATTTGACCATATATATATTTGGTCAAATATATATATATATATATATATATATATATATATATATATATATATATATATATATATATATATATATATATATATATATATATATATATATATATATATAACTTCAAGCAATATCTATTTTTCAAATTTTGATGAAGACTTTTCTTGTATGCGGCAGGCGTCTGTTTTCCAAATATAAAGGTATTCTTTATATCAAGTGCATTTTCTGAGAATCCTTAATATTTTATAAATGTAATATTTCTCCCCTCCTCCATATTCCTACGCAGGATATCGGGAGCTATTCCTGTGAAGCACAAAGAGACAAATTGCAGAGCCCAAAAAAGCTTCATTTTTTTGTCAGAGGGACAAACGGCGCTTCTGAGGGAAATGTCATCAACTTGGCAAACATTCGTTGAGAGAGAGAGAGAGAGGGCGAGAGAGAGATGAGAGAGAGAGAGAGAGAGAGAGAATTGTTGGAGGCAAAAATGTTCACCCCCCCCGCACCCCCCCCCGCCCCCACCCAACTCGGTCAATCGCTTTTGCTCTTCGAGGTACAAAAATCTTCAGCGAAATCGGCTGGATGTGTCTCAGGTCAAATTAGTTTTTGCTCTGGAATGCTTGACGACGACAAATGATTGTGCTTGGAAGCAAGCGAACGAACATACACATACACAGACACACACACACACACACACACACACACACACACATATATATATACTATATATATATATATATATATATATATATTATATATATATATATATATATATCTATGCATAGCAGAGGGTTTTTTGATAAAGAAATCTGTTTATCATTTTCAGACAGAATTAACACCATTAATGTGCTTTGTAAAGCTAACTTCTCCACTTTCGTTGAGGTATCTAAATACCAGACTTATTCCCCGGATTGGAGGCATGTCAAATACCTGACCTTCTTGATCCCAAATACCACCATACCCGCTCCCTCTCATTGCCACCCCACCCGCCCACCCTTCCATGAACCAGGGGTATGGAAAATAAACAGAATTCCAAATAGGGCACTCATAGTTTTATATGTGCTTACTCTCACTCCCTTGGACGGAGAGGACATAAGATGTATCCCCTAAGATAAGGTTAAAATTGGTCATCAAATTCAACAATAAAAAACACATTGATATTAACAATGGACCTTCACTTGCTCGTAAGCTTAACTATTCCACATTCATACTGATGATGTTGCTATATAACTCAGTAGATGTTTGACTTTTAATAGATATGAATATTTTCTTTTTTCCTGTGACGCGACTAACGAAAAATCAAAAATCATTTATCAAGCCAAGATAAATCAAGTACGCGAAATTTGTTTATAAAACTGTTCAAAAATAATTTTGAAATATTTAGTTTCATTTTTAGCGCTTATCTATTAATATGACAGATTCATTTGTTGCAACTGACTGTCATTTAAATATAATAAAAACAGACAGACTGACAGTTAACATCGCGTAGAATTCTTGGAGATTAAATAATGTTTTGGGGGTATAGCTCACAAGCAATAACTTACTTGTTAATCAAACAAAAGCAATTATCATTTTGTTTGAATGTTCATCGAATGCTTGCTTCTTACCCGCACTGTCAATTATCCAGAATGCATGGATCAATATTTCCTATCATAGATATAAGCAAATCTATTAGCTCCTACTATCCTCCTAATACCTCGGGGAATATCCTCAAAGCATTGCAGACACATGCAGAACAAAATTAAAAATAATAAAAAATTCTGCGAATATTCTAAGACTCGAGCTCAGAAAATAGTCCATATCTATTGTAGATTGCATGTCGTATTGCAATGTGCATTTGCATGCGGCAGAGGCACCGGAAATAATGCACGCTTCGTATGCAGGAAGCATTCTGTGCTTTTACCTCCTCTTTCTTTATTTCATAGGAATTCTGCCCCAACAAGCCAGAAAGGCCAGAACGGCCTGGGATTTCTCTTCATTTCCACTAAGGGTTTAGGGGAAAGCGAGTCTAAATAAATCTCCAAATATATTTAAAATAAAATAAAAACTAAAACTCATTTTACTTTACTTATCCTAAGTTTTGTCTTTAGGTTGATCTTCATTGATTGTCTCAAGAAGTGTTTGTATTATTTCTCATCGTTTGGGAGAAAATGATTCTGGATTATGAAACTAAGAGAAATACGTTTTTATTATATAATCTAAATTAATTTTCTTGATATAATGTAAATTCGTATTAAACTGAAGTTCATTATTATCTCTCAACGTTTGGGTAAAAAAGATTCTAGATTATGAAACTAAGAGAAATACATTTTTTTATATAATCTAAATTCATTTTCTTGATATAATATAAGTTTGTTTTAAACTGAAATTCTTTACTATCTCTCAGCGTTTGGGAGAAAAAGATTTTGGATTATTAAACCAAATTTAAAATTTGCCATTTGAAAGAGACTCATCTCCTTTATATACGCTAACTTCACCTGAAACTGAACTACGTCCTTTCGTACAGTGAAAAATGAATTTTAAATATGTGATTTAGATGTAATTCATTTTCTTTATATAGCGCTAGTTTATCGTCAATCAAACGTCACCACGTCTGGGAAAGATAGAAATCTATATTAAATGAACTTAATTCTTTCTATTTCAAAGTCTTCGGTCTTTCCTACAGTGAAAAATGAATCTAAAATTTGTAATTTAGAGTAATTCATTTCTTTAAATAGCTCTAGTTTATCGTCAATCAAACTTCACCACGTCCGGAAAAGATAGAAATTTATACCATCTCTATTAAATGAACTTCGTTCTTTCTATTCAAAAGTATAGTTTTCACATTCGCTCGATGGTACATTTCAAAAGGCAGCGAGAAATTTCCTCTGACGCAATTCCGTGAATTTGTGGGTTCGGTTGAAGATAAGCGGCAGAGGCAGCCGTCTTCACTCATTTGTAATCCAGAGGGTTAAGGAGGCTGTTGTTATTTATTTATTTATTTTAAAAGTGGTAATGTCAAGAATGAAATGGTCGACCAGTCGACCAAGAGTCTTCAAGAGAAAATTCTGAAGACCTGTGGGGAAGTGTATATATATATATATATATATTATATATATATATATATATATATATATATATATATATATATATATATATATATATATATACTGTAATTCTAGTTGAGTTTAAAATCTTACTCCGACACACATTTTTCTTTTCCATTTATTTATTTTTTTTATTCTCAGGATACGAAATATCCAGTAAATAGTTCTTAAGAACCATCAGGAATATTGATATTATTGTGAAACTCAAGAAGAGATGATTATTTGGTTTTGAGATTAATTATTCGGAATTATTAAAGTATTTGTCTATGAATTATTTGTCAAGATGCTGATTATCAGACCCATATAAAGTTCTCGTCATATGGCCGTACTCAAAGCTTTTGTTGCAGCTCCCTCTTGTTTCAAAGACAACAGGAGAGAGAGAGAGAGAGAGAGAGCAGAGAGAGAGAGAGAGAGAGAGAGCTTACCTTACAGACCTTACATCTTGTTTGGGTTGCCCCAGGTCCCTCAGTGTGAGGCACCTCTAATGTCTACCAGAGAGTTGCTAGTGCATCTTCCGGTATATTTTGCATCTTCCAATCTGGATGATCTGGGATGAAGCTTAGATATTTGTCGAGCTTATTCTTAAACACATCTACGCTCACTCCTGATATATTCCTCAGATGAGCTGGCAACGCATGAATAGACGCTGCATTGTCAATGCTGGTGCGTAGTGGAATTAATGTCCGTGTGGCTTTCCTTATTTTTCCTGGTATAGTTTTGGGCACTATTAATCTACTTCAGCTTGCCCTTTCTGATATTTTAGCTCTATGATGTTTTCGGCAATTCCTTCTATCTGTTTCCATGCCTGAATTATATTGTAGTGTTCTCTTCTCCTTTTAGACTATAGAATTTTAAGGATTGTAGTCTTTCCCAGTAGTCAAGATCCTTAACTTTTTCTATTCTAGCTGTAAAGGACTTTGTATACTCTCTATTTGTGCAATATCCTGTGATAGTGTGGGTACCATATCATATTGCAATATTCAAGTGGACTACGAACATATGTTTTATAAAGATAATCAGTGTTCAGCTTTTCTTGCTTTGAAGTGCTGTAAGAACATTCTCCATTTTTGCTTTACATTTTTGCCAATAGAATTGCTATTTGTATCAATGCAAATACATGCTCCTATTCAACATCACACCAAGGTCTTTAACTGCTTCTTTATTGTGATTGTCTCATTATTAGGTCCCCTATATGCATATAGCTTTCCTTCTCTGTCTCCATTAATTTATTGATTCAAATTTATCAGAATTAAATACCATCCTATTTACCTCTGCCCAATCATATACTTTGTTAAGGTCTATTTGTAGTGTGTTCCTATCTTCATCACAAGTAATTTCTCTATATGTTCTTGTGTCATCGGCAAAACTACTCACTACCGAGTCCTTAACATTACTGTCTATGTTTGCAATCATAATAACAAACAGTAATGCAGCTAACACCGTACCTTGTGGCACACCGGATATTACCTTAGCTTCATCCTATTTCTCATCGTTTGCAATAACTATCTGTTTTCTGTTGTGCAAAAATTCTTTTAACCATCTTCCTACTTTATCCACTATATTATGATTTCTAATTTTCTTCGCTAATATATTATGATCTACCTTGTCAAAAGCTTTTGCAAAGTCTAGATAAACCACATCTGTTTCATTTCCGCTTTTCATATTTTTGTATATATTCTAACGGTGGACTAATAGTTGGGTTTGTGTACTTTTTCCAGGTACAAAACCATGTTGTCCTATATTAAACAAATTATTTTTTATTAAATGTTTCATAATATTTTTCTTCATGACCCTTTCATACACTTTCATAATATGTGATGTTAGACTCACAAGCCTATAATTACTTGTCTCTAGTCTTGATCGACTTTTGAAAGTAGGGGTAATATATGCTAATTTGTGCTCATCATAAATCTTGCCTGTATCTACACTTTGTCTTAATAATATTGCAAGTGGCTTTGCAATAGAATGAACTACTTTCTTTTACAAAATAGCAGGGACACCATCAGGCCCCGCTGCAGCTCCATTTTTAATTTCATAA
>NC_087206.1:24094847-24112347 GCF_015104395.2 Macrobrachium nipponense
GTTTCCATGCCTGAATTATCATGTAGCGTTCTCTTCTCCTTTCTAGACTATATAATTTTAAGGATTGTAGTCTTTCCCAGTAGTCTAGGTCCTTAACTTCTTCTATTCTAGCTGTAAAGGACCTTTGTACACTCTCTATTTGTGCAATATCCTTTTGATAGTGTGGGTACCATATCATATTGCAATATTCAAGTGGACTACGAACATATGTTTATAAAGCATAATCATGTGTTCAGCTTTTCTTGTTTTTGAAGTGCCGTAACAACATTCCCATTTTTGCTTTACATTTTGCCAACAGAATGGCTATTTGATCATTGCATAACTGTTCCTATTCATCATCACACAAGGTCTTTAACTGCTTCCTTATTTGTGATTGTCTCATTATTAGGTCCCCTATATGCATATAGCTTCCTTCTCTCGTCTCCATAATTTATTGATTCAAATTTATCAGAGTTAAATACCATCCTATTTACCTCCCTGCCCAATCATACTATTTGTTAAGGTCTCTTTGTAGAGCGTTCCTATCTTCATCACAAGTAATTTCTCTACTTATTCTTGTGTCATCAGCAAAAACTACTCACTACCGAATCCTTAACATTACTGTCTATGTCTTCAATCATAATAACAAACAATATTGCAGCTAGCACCGTACCTTGTGGCACACCGGATATTACTTTGGTTTCATCCGATTTCTCATCGTTTGCAATAACTATCTGTTTTCTGTTGTGTAAAAATTCTTTTAACCATCTTCCTACTTTATCTACGATATTGTGTTTTCTAATTTTCTTTGCTAATATATTATGGTCTACTTTGTCAAAGCTTTTGCAAAGTCTAGATAAACCACATCTGTTTCATTTCCGCTTTTCATATTTTTGAATATGTTCTCACGGTGGACTAACAGTTGGGTTTGTGTACTTTTCCGGGTACGAAACCGTGTTGTCCTATATTTAAACAAATTATTTTTATTAAATGTTCATAATATTTTCTTCATTACCCTTTCATACACTTTCATAATATGTGATGTTTGACTCACAGGCCTATAATTACTTGCCTCTAGTCTTGATCCACTTTTGAAAGTAGGGGTGATATATGCTAATTTGTGCTCATCATAAATCTTGCCTGTATCTACACTTTGTCTTAATAATGTTGCAAGTGGCTTTGCGATAGAATGAACTACTTTCTTTAACAAAATAGCAGGGACTCCATCCGGCCCTGCAGCAGCTCCATTTTTAATTTCATTAATTGCCTGCACAATATCAGCTTCATTAATTTCTATGTCAGCTAAATATTCACTATTTTCGTCCCTTACTTCTATATCATTATCTTCATTATCTATTCTAGGGGTGAATTCTCTCTTATATCGTTCTGCCAGTATGTTGCAAATTTCCTTTTTTTCATTCGTTAATCTCCCTTCAATTTTCAGAGGGCCTATTTCTATTCTTCTTTTATTCATCTTCTTCGCATATGAGTATAATAGTTTGGGGTTTTGCTTGATATTTAATAGGGTTTTTTCTTCCAAGTCCCGTTTTCATTTTGTTTTCTTTTGATTGTATAATCTTTTGTTCTGCATTTTCTATCTTACTTTTAGTTCTATAACTTTCCATGCATTTTTTTCTTTTGCAAGACCTTTTTTCCACTTTCTGATTTTCTGGAACAAGATCCTTCTGTCTCTTGGTATTGCATGAATGATGTTTACTTTTCTTCTTCGGTATATATTTATCCACTATTTTCTCCAATATATATAATATCTCCGTATTACCCTTATGTCATCACTTACGAAAATGTTATCCCAATCTTTGTTTTAATTCTTCATTAACTTCTGACCATTTTATATTTTTACTGTAGAAGTTGTATTTTCCATATCCTTCCCACTTTTTCATTTCTTGCTTATCTCTATTTTCACTGCTTTGGAATGAACTGTTAATTATATGGACATTATGATCTGAAATACTCGCATTATAAACTATTATTTCTTTAACATAATTCATCTCGTTCACAAATACTAGGTCTAAAGTATTTTCCTTTCTTGTTGGCAGGTGATTTATTTGTTGAATGTTGTATTCTAGTAGCATATCTAATAGCTTTCAAATTGCCTCTTATCTTCTGCACTACTATTACTCTCTTTTTTTATATGTATAAAGTACAACCACAGTCTCCTATTCGTCTTTCCATTCTACGAAAGGAAAGTTGAAGTCACCAGATAGGAGAAATAGTCCAGTCTTGTGATTTCTACATATATCATCAATTTTTCAATTATTAAGTCAAACTCTTTAGTATTAGGAGGTCTATATATTACTATGTTCATCAATTTTTCAGATTCAAATTCTACCGCTATTAGTTCACATTCTGAGTTACTATATTTCTCATATATTTTTCCTTGTTTTTTGTCTTTCCCATATATTGCGGTTCCCCTTGATTCCATATTTTTTCTATCTGATCTATAAGTTTGGAACCCTTTTATTTGATCATCATTCCCAGTCTCTTGGGAATACCAGGTTTCACTTATATTCATTATATCTATTTTCTTTTCATTTTGGGTTAGTTCTTCTAAGTACTCTATTTTTTCTTTTTGAGTTACTCGTAACTAAACCCTGCGCATTCATCACTATGATGGTTTGCGTGTTTTCTCCTTATTTAATATGGTAGTAATAAGGATTTTTCCCATGTCTCTTTCCTGTTCTGGTATGTGTTCTTTTTTTCATTTCCAGAAATTCTGACATTAAAAAAATCCAACTTTTCCATAATATTGATCTTCCTTCATCATAATTATTAATTTGTGTCTGAATCTGCAATTTTCTCCGTTTCTGCAATATCCTCTTGCATAATAAATACAGTTATTATCTCTTGAGTAGAATTCGGAGCTGATGCTTTGAAATTTTTTTGCTGACACCTCTGCATATCTCATTGGTGGTTTTGCTTTTCTCTTTTACCTGATATTCTTGATTTCTCTCTTTATTGTTTCTTTCTTATTTTGGATTTTATTACTTGGTTGGTTATTATTTGATTATGATTCATGGCTACAGGGTGCATATATTTGCATTTTTGTCGAACTTACATCCTTTTCCTTCTTTTAGGTTTTTACATATTTTTGGATGCAGATCTCTGCAATCATCCCCATAGCCATCTAAGTATGCACATTTACCATATATTTCATAGTTTTGACATACCTTAGGGATGTTTGTAGTAACATCTTTCTCCAAATCTGCAATTCCCTCTTTTCAAAAGGTTGCAGATTTTGTCTTTCTTGTCTATTTTTTCCTCTTTCCCGTCATTGTGTAGATCTGGTAGAGCCTATTCGGGATTTGCTTTTCTGTTGTCATATCGTAATTTATTTCTTCGTAGGTATGCTGCTTTATTGCCTCATATGTAGTATCAATGAGTATCTGCATCCATACTTTTATCTTGTTCTTTGTTTTCCTTATTTTTTTCTGTCATTTCATTTTTGTTTACTTCTCTTCCGTTTTCCTCTTCTTCTTTTTTCTTCTTCTTCTTCTCTTCTTCTTCATCCTCAACTATTTGTACATTCAATCTTGATTTAATAACATTGTCTATCCATGATAGACATGTTGAACAAAAAATTCTTGTATCTTTTCTCAAATCTTGCATTACCTCAGCACACTGTGGATGGGTCGGAATGTTGCATGCAGCACATTTTCTGATTAGGTTTTGTGGATTGACTATGCTATACCAAACCTTACACAGTTTGCATGCTTTTGGCATTCTTTTTCCTAATGCATCAATTAGGATATTCACAAGATTCACCTTATTCATTTTTCTTTGTCGGAATATGTTGGTTATGTATATTTTCTTTATGAGGTCTCTTGACCACTTGGATTTTATTTGGAACTTCTTCAATTATTTTCAAGAGGTTTTCATTAGATTTGTTCCAGTTTGAAGGATTATATCCTTCTAATATATCTATGAATGCTTTTGTATCTTTTTGGTTAGGACTGTTGCTGATTTCATAGATGAGAAATGCCAGTTCCCTTCCTGCTACCTCATCGTATTGCGAATCCGCCAAGCAAGAGAGATTCAGACTGAAATTTCCAGAGAGAGAGAGAGAGAGGGAGAGTGAGAAAGAGTGAGAGATATATTATTGTGGATAAACAAAGTGTGTTTAAGAGAGAGAGAGAGAGAGTGAGAGAGAGAGAGAGAGAGAGAGAGAGAGAGAGATTCCCTTTTGAGAGACAGATTCAGACTCACGAACTGACCAATTTTCAGAGAGAGAGAGAGAGAGAGAGAGAGAGAGAGAGAGAGAGAGAGAGAGAGAGAGAGAGAGAGATAGATTTCCTTTCTCTTCATTTCATCCAGGCAATGGCGATATTTCAACAAAATCATCGGATCTGAACTGTACCTTGTAGATGCATTTTGCAAACGATTACCGTCGTGAATTCCAGGATTTTCACGCTCGACTGGAACGCCATTCCGGTCAAAGGACTCGCCAAAAGGACTTGCATGGTCCAAAATGCAAGCAAAATGTGATCCGGGGTTGCACTGCATTCATCAGGCATAAAAAGGAAGAGACAGATAGATAGATAGACACACAGACAGACAGAATGAATGCTTTTGTATCTTTTTGGTTAGGACTGTTGCTGATTTCATAGATGAGAAATGCCAGTTCCCTTCCTGCTACCTCATCGTATTGCGAATCCGCCAAGCAAGAGAGATTCAGACTGAAATTTCCAGAGAGAGAGAGAGAGGGAGAGTGAGAAAGAGTGAGAGATATATTATTGTGGATAAAACAAAGTGTGTTTAAGAGAGAGAGAGAGAGAAAAGTGAGAGAGAGAGAGAGAGAGAGAGAGAGAGAGAGAGAGAGAGAGAGAGAGAGATTCCCTTTTGAGAGACAGATTCAGACTCACGAACTGACCAATTTCAGAGAGAGAGAGAGAGAGAGAGAGAGAGTCGAGAGAGAGAGAGAGAGAGAGAGAGAGGAGAGAGATTTCCTTTCTCTTCATTTCATCCAGGCAAAAGGCGATATTTCAACAAAATCATCGGATCTGAACTGTACCTTGTAGATGCATTTTGCAAACGATTACCGTCGTGAATTCCAGGATTTTCACGCTCGACTGGAACGCCATTTCCGGTCAAAGGACTCGCCAAAAGGACTTGCATGGTCCAAAATGCAAGCAAAATGTGATCCGGGGTTGCACTGCATTCATCAGGCATAAAAAGGAAGAGACAGATAGATAGATAGACACACAGACAGACAGACAGTGAGTAAAGGAAAAAAAATGAGAGTGCTTCATTTGAAGGATTCATATATTTCTACTCCAGTTTGCTGGTAGAATTAATGGATAATACTTTTTTATTATTTTATAATGCATCTCATCTCTCTCTCTCTCTCTCTCTCTCTCTCTCCTCTCTCTCTCTCCCTCTCTCTGAAATTGAATTCGTCTGTTGTATGTTTGAAAACTATAGTTGTAACAATATCACTGTATATCTCGGTGATATCTGAATTTAATTTAATGTTTGCATTTATATATATATAAATGTATATATATATATATATATATATATATATATATATATATATATATATATATATATATCGAACTACAAATGTCCTTTAATATCTAATTCGCTCTACCTCGGAATTAATATATTTTCATATATGCTTAACCGAGGGGGAATTTATTAAGCAATAATAGAATTGGCGATCGACAGGCGCGAACCAGCGACCTCCCAATTCCAGGACTGGCAGTGAACCAGCGACCCTCCCAATTCCAGGACTGGCAGTGAACCAGCGACCTCCCAATTCCCAGGACTGGCAGTGAAGCCTCAAACCACCGTGACAAGGCTTCACACACACACACACACACTATATATATATATATATATATATATATATATATATATATATATATATATATATATATATATATGTATGTATATATAAAGGTATAAGCCACGAAGGAAAAATTAACAACGTGGGCTTATGCCTTTATTTATGGATTTCTCACGTTGCAAACTCTCGTGATTCTGTTATACATACATACATACATATATATATATATATATATATATATATATATATATATATATATATATATATATATATATATATATGTATATATATATATATATATATATATATATATATATATATATATATATATATATATATATATATATATATATATATATATATATGTGAGTATAATTAGTATTTCAAACGTACCGCTTATCGGAAAATTATTATATTTCTATAATAATAATAAAAATAGCCACTCAATATCTATATGAAAAAATACCTTAAACTGTAAGATATTTCTCGAAAATAAGGACTTTATCAGCTGTTAGTTTTAGGATTATTATTATATTATTATTATTATTATTATTATTATTATTATTATTATTATTATTATTATTATTATTATTATTATCACTATTGAGCTGACTGACCTCTATCCCGACCATCATTTTCTCTCTCTCTCTCTCTCTCTCTCTCTCTCTCTCTCACTCTCTCTCTCTCTCTCTCTCTAGCCACGAGAGTTCAGCGTAAATCATCTTTCTCTTCTTCTTTTTATATAACTTTCTATCCTCCTACCATGATTTAAGTGCAAAAGTCCTCTGGCGGCGAGTCTTGGCGTTTCCTCAATCCATCACCAGGCAAAGAAAGGCGCCGGGACTGGCTGACCTGTTCCCTCATTTATCTGTCCCTTATATCTTCAGCGAATTTCAACAACATCTGGAACAGAGTGCAAAGGATCGAATTAAGGAGGAAGAGGTGTCGTAATTATTATTATTATTATTATTTTTTTTTTTTTTTTGCTCTATCACAGTCCTCCAATTAGACTGGGTGGTATTTATAGTGTGGGGTTCCGGGTTGCATCCTACCTCCTTAGGAGTCCATCACTTTTCTTACTATCGTGCGCCGTTTCTAGGATCACACTCCTCTGCATGAGTCCTGGAGCTACTTCAGCTTCTAGTTTTTCTAGATTCCTTTTCAGGGATCTTGGGATCGTGCACAGTGCTCCTATGGGTACAATTTCCACTGGCATATCCCATATCCTTCTTATTTCTATTTTCAGATCTTGATACTTATCCATTTTTTCCCTCCCTCTTTCTCTTAACCCTGGTGTCCCATGGTATTGCGACATCAATGAGTGATACTTTCTTCTTGCACTTTGTCAATCAAACGTCACGTCTGGTCTATTTGCACGTATCACCCTATCTGTTCTGATACCATAGTCCCAGAGGATCTTTGCCTGATCGTTTTCTATCACTCCCTCAGGTTGGGTGCTCGTACCCACTTATTACTGCAAGGTAGCTGATTTGCTTGCACAGGCTCCAGTGGAGGGCTTTTGCTACTGAATCATGCCTCTTTTTGTACTGGTTCTGTGCAAGTGCCAGGCATTCACTTGCTATGTGGTTTATGGTTTCATTTTTCGTATTGCACTTCCTACATATGGGAGAGATGTTATTTCCGTCTATCGTTCTTTGAACATATCTGGTTCTTAGGGTCTGATCTTGGGCCGCTGTTATCATTCCTTCAGTTTCCTTCTTTAGCTCTCCCCTCTGTAGCCATTGCCAATTGTCATCGCTGGCTAGTTCTTTAGTCTGTCTCATGTATTGTCCAGGCATTGGTTTGTTATGCCATTCCTCTGTACTGTTTGTCATTCTCCTGTCTTTGTATATTTCTGGCGGGTACTTCGTATACTTTTATTAGTCCTTCTTCCCATGCACTCTTTAGCCACATCGTTGCTTCACCTGGTTTTCAGATATGCCCCACAGTGCTCTGTTCTCGATGTTGACGCAGTCCTTTATACTTAGTAGTCCTCTCCCTCCTTCCTTTCATGTTATGTATAGTCTGTCCGTATTTGCTCTTAGGTGGAGTGCTTTGTGTATTGTCATATGTTTCCTGGTTTTCTGATCTATGGTACGGAGTTCTGCCTTCGTCCATTCCACTATTCCTGCGCTGTATCTGATTACTGGCACTGCCCTTGTGTTTATGGCTTTTATCATATTTCCGGCGATGAGTTTTGACTTGAGTATCGCCTTCCATTATTCCGAGGTATTTGTATCCAGTCTCATCTATATGTTTGATGTTGCTCCCTTCTGGTAGCTTTATCCCTTCAGTTCTTGTTACTTTGCCCTTTTGTATGTTGACTAAGGCACATATTTCTATTCCAAACTCCATCCCGAGATACAATCCTTATAGTCTTGATTAGGGTATCTATTTCCTTGATGCTCTTACCATACAGCTTGATGTCGTCCATAACACCAGATGGTTAATTCTGTTGCCTCTTTTCATGAGTTGGTACCCAGCATCCATCTTTTGCAGTACTTTTGTCATGGGAATCATGGCTACTACGAAGAGTAGTGGGGACAGTGAGTCGCCCTGGAAGATCCCTCTCCTGATATTAACCTCTGCCAGTCTTATTCCAGGGCTTGTAAGTATTGTATTCCAGTTGCGCATTGTATTTTTGAGGAAGCTGATGATGTTTTCCTCTGCCCCATATATTTTCAGGCATTCTATTAGCCATGTGTGTGGAATCATGTCGGAGGCTTTCTTATAGTCTATCCATGCCATGCTTAGGTTGGTTTTCCTTCTCTTACTGTCCTTCATTACTATTTTGTCTATCAGGAGCTGGTCTTTTGTGCCCCTACACTTCCTTCTACTATCTTTCTGTTGGTGTGGGTTGGTGTTTGTCTGCTCTAGGTAGTTGTATAGCCTTTCGCTGATGATACCTGTTAGTAACTTCCACATTATTGGTAGGCAGGTGATAGGCCTTTAGTTACTGGCTGTATTTCCCTTACTCTTGTCTTTCTGGACTAAGAATGTTCTTCCTGTGGTCATCCATTTAGGCGCATGGTGATTTGTGATACAATGCTGGAGTTGTTCTGCTGTTCGTGGGTGTAGGGCCTTGAAGTTTTTGAGCCAGTATCCATGGACTTCATCAGTACCTGGGGCTTTCCAGTTGGGCATTTCTTTAGTGGCGTCTGACTGTGTCTTATCGTAATGTCAGTGAATATTTGTTTTATTTTTCCCTGTTTTTCTTCAGCCTTGCCATGTGCATGCTTGTTGTGTGATAATGGATTGCTCAGATGTTTTCCAGAGTCTCTTACTTAGTTCGGCTTCAAGAATTTCTTGGTGGTTGTCTTCCCTCTTGTTGGCTGTATGTGGTTTTCTGGTTGGTTCCGAATAGTTTGTTTCTGTTGGTATCCCTTATTCTGTTCATGTTTATACCGTTGGCGGATTATATGCTTTGGCCTTTAAGCTTCTGTTTTAATCTTCTATTGTGTTGTTAGTCTCTCTTGTACTTTGTATTTTCTCGTTCAGTTCCTCCCTTGTTCTTGAGTTTTCTTTTGCTTCTTAGCCTGTTTTTTCTACCATCTCTTTCAGTTTACTCAAGTCAGATCTCATCACCATGTTTTGCTTTTCCAGGCGCCTTTTCCAACGCTGTTTCTATTTTTGGTCTTTTGGTTGGGTTGTGCTGGTGGTGGTGTTGTTCGTATCCTCATCAATTCTGCTACTACTCTTGCTCATGCATATGTCAAGTTAATTATTATATTATTTATTATTATTATTTTATATTATTTTATTATTTTTTTTTTTTTTTTTTTTTTTTTTTTTTTTTTTTTTTTGTTTTTTTTTTTTTTTTTTTTTTTTTTTCTCTATCACAGTCTCCAATTCGACTGGGTGGTATTTATAGTGTGGGTTCCGGGTTGCATCCTGCCTCCTTAAGGAGTCCATCACTTTTCTTACTATGTGTGCCGTTTCTAGGATCACATCTTCTGCATGAGACCTGGAGCTACTTCAGCCTCTAGTTTTCTAGATTCCTTTTCCAGGGATCTTGGGATCGTGCCTAGTGCTCCTATGATTATGGGTTACGATTTCCACTGGCATATCCCATATCCTTCTTATTTCTATTTTCAGATCTTGATACTTATCCATTTTTCCCTCTCTTTCTCTTCAACTCTTGTGTGTCCCATGGTATTGCGACATCAATGAGTGATACTTTCTTCTTGACTTTGTCAATCAACGTCAGTGGTCTATTTGCACGTATCACACCTATCCGTTCTGATACCATAGTCCCAGAGGATCTTTGCCTGATCGTTTTTCTATCACCTCTCCCTCAGGTTGGTGCTCGTACCACTTATACTGCAAGGGGTAGCTGATGTTTCTTGCACAGGCTCCCAGTGGAGGGCTTTTGCCACTGAATCATGCCTCTTTTTGTACTGGTTCTGTGCAAGTGCCGGGCATTCACTTGCTATGTGGTTTATGGTTTCATTTTTCGTATTGCACTTCCTACATATGGGAGAGATGTTATTTCCGTCTATCGTACTTTGAACATATCTGGTTTCTTAGGGCCTGATCGGTTGTGCCGCTGTTATCATTCCTTCAGTTTATTCCTTCTTTAGCTCTCCCCTCTGTAGCCATTGCCAATTGTCATCGCTGGCTAGTTCTTTAGTCTGTCTCATGTATTGTCCGTGCATTGGTTGTTGTGCCAGTCCTCTGTTCTTCTGTCTTTCTCCGTCTCTGTATATTCTGGGTCTTCGTCTACTTTTATTAGTCCTTCTTCCCATGCACTCTTTTGTTTAGCCACTCGTCTTCACTGGTTTTCAGATATTGCCCCAGTGCTCTTGTTTTCAATGTTGACGCAGTCCTCTATACTTAGTAGTCCTCTCCCTCCTTCCTTTCGTGTTATAGTACAGTCTGTCCGTATTTGCTCTTGGGTGTAGTGCTTTGTGTATTGTCAGTTTGTTTCCTGGTTTTCTGATCTATGCTGCGGAGTTCTGCCTTCGTCCATTCCACTATTCCTGCGCTGTATCTGATTACTGGCACTGCCAAGTGTTTATGGCTTTTATCATGTTTCCGGCGTTGAGTTTTGACTTGAGTATCGCCTTGAGTCTCTGCATATATTCTTTCCTGATCGTGTCCTTCATCTCTTGGGTTTTATATCTCCTCCTTCCATTATTCCCAGGTATTGTATCCTGTCTCATCTATGTGTTTGATGTTGCTCCCATCTGGTAGCTTTATCCCTTCAGTTCTCGTTACTTTGCCTTTTTGTATGTTGACTAAGGCGCATTTTTTCTATTCCAAACTCCATTCTGATGTCCACCCAGATACAATCCTTACAGTCTGGATTAGCGGGTATCTATTTCCTTGATGCTCTTACCATACAGCTTGATGTCGTCCATGAACATCAGATGTTGATTTTATTGCTCTTTTCTTGAGTTGGTACCCGGCATCCATCTTCTGTAGTACTTTTGTCATGGGAATCATGGCTACTATTATTATTATTATTATTATTATTATTATTATTATTATTATTATTATAAAAATAGACCTTCTTTCAAAACATGTTTTATTTAGTATAAGGCAGAATTTTGTAAATTCTGCCATTATATTCAATAAAACATATTATTATTATTATTATTCAATTATTATTTTTATTATTATTATTATTATTATTATTATTATTATTATTATTATTATTCAGATAATGAACTCTATCATAAGGAACAAGCCCACCCAAAAGGGCCACTGATATGAAATTCAAGCTACAATGAAAAAAAAAAATCACTTATTAAAAAGAAAAAAACTAACGAACTGAATAAACAAAATATGTAAAAATATAGATAAATTATTAAAATGCACTGATAGAATAATCTGGGGAGAACGGTTGAACGAAAATATATATAAAAAGATATTTTCATTTTTTGTTGTGGAAGGTCACTAATGGTACAGGAATAAGCAGCCTGAGTGATATACGACTGTCTTGTCTCGCGTAACACGAATGTTTTACCGGCAACGAGATCATTTATTTTTTATTTACAAAAAATGGGAATAGAGAGAGTGGATTTGTTTAATGCCGCGTAAAATGAAAATGTCGATACTAATCTGTAACGAAAATGGAACCAAAATGGGTTTTTTGTTTGCGCTCTGTCTCTCGAACTTGATATTACTTTAACGTTCAGTCGCGTTCATAATACAAAGGTAAGTACTTACTGTCTCACACACACACACACACACACATAACTCGTATACCATGGGACTGGGCATTAGAAATAAAGTTACCTAGATAATTTATAACATTATTCACGGAATAATAATGCAAAACTATGGGATTGTATATATACGTAATATTTATGTATGTATGTATGTTTATATATATTATATATATATATATATATATATATATATATATATATATATATATATATATATATATATATATATATATATGTGTGTGGTGGTGTTGTGTGTGTGTGTGTGTGTGTGTGTGTGTGTGTATGTATATGTATCTGTAAAAAATACTGAAGTTTTATTTACCGTTTGCCCATAAAATACTGACCTTTTCCCTTATAGGGAAAATAATTCTTACGGGCAAGAAGATAAGCTTCTTACCCAGGTATGAAGGCTTAGCCCGTGATAGCTTTCAGTAAATGTTTTTTCGGGTCAGGTGGATGATGTAATCGAGTGAGGATATACACACACACACACACACACACACACACACACATCACACACACACACACAGAGAGAGAGAGAGAGAGAGAGAGAGAGAGAGAGAGAGAGAGAGAGAGAGAGAGAGAGAGAGAGAGTGAAAGATTGTTACATTGTACTTACTTTTTACCGATATCTAATATTTCATATTCCGTCTCCTAATAAGATTATTTTAGGTAACCTTATGATTTTGCTAGTATTTATAATGGTGTGGTTTTTATTTTGATATAGTCTACATTTAAAATATACTATTTTTTTTATGAACATGAAAACTACAGCTATGAAAAGGCTAACAATTAAAATTATTGTGACCTTAAAACTTAGTTGGGATACCCATAATGAAAATTTACACTCCACGAATAATAATAATAATAATAATAATAATAATAATAATAAATAATAATAATAATAATAATAATGTGGCGCCGTGGCACAGTGGGTTAGGTCGTCAATGGACTGGTTAAGCAACATTGGGGCTGGTCAGTCGTTGGATGGGTGACCGCTCTCCTCGGCGTTGATTCCTTGGGAAAGGATCTTTACCATAATTTCCTCAGTCTATTCATCTGTAAATGCGTTCCTATCCCTGATGGGGTAGGGTCCAGCTATGGGTTAAATAGCAAAACTCAGCAATGATGTTAAGAAATGAAGGAATAAACGACAACGACGTAAATGGAACCTCTGGCAACAGAGGAGCTTCGTCCGGCAACCAGGTATTCAACCCAATTGAAGGGGAAGACGGTCACGTACTTGGAGGTCGTCATCCAGAAACTGACCACCGCAACGACAGTAACCTACAGCCTGAGACTAGAGCTACAGAAGCAAACCAAAGGAAGAAATGGACAAGAGAAGAAAATAAGGAAATATGGAGATGCTACATCAGAAGCAACCCGACGGAGAGAGGAGATAGAAGAAGGTTGGTCAACATCTGGAATGAGAGGAATAACACCCCCCAAATAGAGCAGAGGCTGGCAGACCAAGTAAGGACCATAAAGAAAAAGAACTGGCTCTCCCCAACAGAAAGAGAAGAACTGGAAAGGGAAACGTCACATGACAACGAATTACACGAAGACGAACTGAGGGACGATGCCACAGAAGACGACAGGGATAATGAGGTATCAAACAACGACACACCAAGAAACACTGACGAAGTAACAGAGAGGACGGAATGGGTAGAAAAGATTAGACAATGGATGGAGCCAGATACAGAGAGAACAAAGATCCCCTCCATGAAAGCCTACAACACCAAGAAATTAAGGGAGAAAACAAAGTGAGGTCAATGAAATAATGGGCATAATACACACCACCAGTATCACAGAAACAAATAACTTGGCATATGCAGGAGCAAGATTAGTAGCAGAACTGATGGGGATTTGAACACCAACACCACCAGCACAACCAACCCAACAGAAACCAAAAACAGCAACCTCCTTGGAAAAGGCGCCTGGAAAAGCAAATCATGGTGATGAGATCTGACTTGAGTAAACTGAAAGAGATGGCAGAAAAAAGGCTAAGAAGCAAGAAAACAAGGGAAGAACTCAACGAGAAATACAAAGTACAAGAGGGGGGACTAAACAACGGTACATGAACAGGAACAAGGGATACCAACAGAACAAACTATTCGGAACCAACCAGAAAAGACTATACAGCCAACTAAGAGGGGAAGACAACCACTAAGAAATTCCTGAAGCCGAACCAAGTAAGAGACTCTGGGAAAACATATGGAGCAATCCGGTATCACACAACAAACATGCAACATGGCTCCAGGAAGTCAAGGACGAAGAAACAGGGAGAATAAAACAAAGATTCACAGAGATCACGGCAAACACAGTCAGACACCAACTAAAGAAAATGCCAAACTGGAAAGCCCCAGGTCCCGATAAAGTCCATGGATACTGGCTCAAAAACTTCAAGGCCCTACACCCACGAATGCACCCAAATGGATGACCACAGGAAGAACATCCTTAGTACAAAAAGACTAGAGTAAGGGAAATATAGCCAGTAACTACAGGCCTATCACCTGCCTACCAATAATGTGGAAGTTACTAACAGGTATCATCAGTGAAAGGCTATATACAACTACCTAGAGGAGTCAAACACCATCCCCCACCAACAGAAAGGCTGCAGAAGGAAGTGTACGGGCACAAAAGACCAGCTCCTGATAGACAAAATGGTAATGAAGAACAGTAGGAGAAGGAAAGCCAACCTAAGCATGGCATGAACTATAAGAAAGCCTTCTACATGATACCAATCACATGGCTAATAGAATGCCTGAAAATATATAGAGCAGAGGAAAACACCATCAGCTTCCTCAAAAATACAATGCGCAACTGGAATACAATAATTACAAGCTCTGGAATACGACTAGCAGAGGTTAATATCAGGAGAAGGATCTTCCAGGGTGACTCACTGTCCCAATACTCTTCCCAATACTCTTTTTTTTTTTAATTTAAGAATATCAGGGAAGTAATTTATATTTAAATGTCCATGTACTGTAACTTTGTAATATGTGTGGTGGTCAGCAGTTGTTTTACAATATTTTTACCATTATGTTCATATATCTTGTCATTTTTACAGGTGTTTCTGAAAAGCCTTGATTCCCAGGACAAAAGTACTACAGAAGATGGATGCCTGGTACCAACTCAAGAAAAGAGGCAACAGAATCAACCATCTGATGTTCATGGACCACATCAAGCTGTATGGTAAGAGCATCAAGGAAATAGCTACCCTAATCCAGACTGTAAGGATTGTATCTGGGGGACATCAGGATGGAGTTTGGAATAGAAAAATGCGCCTTAGTCAACATACAAAAAGGCAAAGTAACGAGAACTGAAGGGATAAAGCTACCAGATGGGAGCAACATCAAACACAGATGAGACTGGATACAAATAACTGGGAATAATGCAAGGAGGAGATATAAAACACCAAGAGATGAAGGACATGATCAGGAAAGAATATATGCAGACTCGAGGCGATCTCAAGTCAAAATTCAATGCCGATAATATGATAAAAGCCATAAACACATGGGCAGTGCCAGTAATCAGATACAGAGCAGGAATAATGGAATGGACGAAGGCAGAACTCCGCAGCATACATCAGAAAACCAGGAAACATATGACAATACACAAAGCACTACACCCAAGAGCAAATACGGACAGACTATACATAACACGAAAGGAAGGAGGGAGAGGACTACTATGTATAGAGGACTGCGTCAACATCGAGAACAGAGCACTGGGGCAATATATGAAAACCAGTGAAGACGAGTGCATGGGAAGAAGGACTAATAAAAGTAGATGAAGACCCAGAAATATACAGGGACAGGAGAATGACAAACAGAACAGAGGACTGGCACAACAAACCAATGCTTGGACAATACATATGCCAGACTAAAGAACTAGCCAGCGATGACACGTGGCAATGGCTACAGAGGGGAGAGCTAAAGAAGGAAACTGAAGGAATAATAACAGTGGCACAAGATCAGGCCCTAAGAACCAGATATGTTCAAAGAACGGTAGACAGAAATAACATCTCTCCCATATGTAGGAAGTGCAATACGAAAAATGAAACCATAAACCACATAGGAAGCGAATGCCCGGCACTTGCACAGAACCAGTACAAAAAGAGGCATGATTCAGTGGCAAAAGCCCTCCACTGGAGCCTGTGCAAGAAACACCAGCTACCTTGCAGTAATAAGTGGTACGAGCACCAACCTGAAGCAGTGATAGAAAACGATCACGCAAAGATCCTCTTGGACTATGGTATCAGAACAGATAGGGTGATACATACAAATAGACCAGACGTGACGTTGATTGACAAAGTCAAGAAGAAAGTATCACTCACTGATGTCGCAATACCATGGGACACCAAAGTTGAAGAGAAAGACAGGGACAAAATGGATAAGTATCAAGATCTGAAAATAGAAATAAGAAGGATATGGGATATGCCAGTGGAAAATGTACCCATAATCATAGGAGCACTAGGTACGATCCCAAGATCTCTGAAAAGGAATCTAGAAAAACTAGAGGCTGAAGTAGCTCCAGGACTCATGCAGAAGAGTGTGATCCTAGAAACGGCCCACATAGTAAGAAAAGTGATGGACTCCTAATGAGGCAGGATGCAACCTGGAACCCCACACTATAAATATCACCTAGTCGAATTGGAGGACTGTGATAGAGAGAGCAGAGAGAGAGAGAGAGAGAGAGAGAGAGAGAGAGAGAGAAAAAGTAAAAAAAAAAAATAAGTAATAATAATAATAATTAATAATAATAATATAATAATAATAATAATAATATAAAGTTATATTGACAATTGTCGTTAGTTACACTACTTTAGATAAAGCGAGATATACTTTTGCAAGGGATCTTGCTCCTAAAGCAGCTTTTGACGTGATATTTGGAAGATACGAAAAAACTTGATGATACATTATGTAAGATAAAATAGAAACGAACCAAAAAACATTTAACTAATTAACCCCCAAAACTGTCGTGACAGAATAAAAATACTGATATATATATATATATATATATATATATATATATATATATATATATATATATATATTTTGACGAAGTGCCAAGTATCTGGTACTACACTCACCTATTATTAAATGAGTACCTCACAACAGCAGACATCTGAACCTTCACCACAAGTAAAACACGACTGAATACTCTAAAAGTAACAGTGATCCCTTAAACAACTTACCAGTAGTGCAGAAAATCAGAATAAGTTCATTAAAACAAGTGTGAGGTAATTTATATATACTTCAATTAATTAAAGGGCATCACTCAATTAACAACTTGAAAAGTCTAAGTATTTCCCTGAGTTCAAAAGTCTAAGTACTTGCCTGGTTCTAACTCACCTCGACTAAATTGAAGAAAAACAGCTTAATACCACTCTATGCTTCTACCAATACAAAAATGCACTTATTTACTGGTGAAAACGTAAACACTTATAAAAAAATTACTATCAAACTCAAAATTTATAAGTGAAATTCACAATATCAGCGAAATTTACTGTTACTTGAAACAAAGAAAAGTTTAATTAATT
>NC_087206.1:24117347-24123464 GCF_015104395.2 Macrobrachium nipponense
GTGTCTCCCGCAGGCAGGATGCATTGAGGCGCTGGTAGTCAACTGTACGGCGTGGCTGTCCTAACTTCTTGGCGATGACCACCATACGGGCACACCTCTCAGTTGGCTGCCCAGTGTTTTGGCACCGATGCTGGGGTGTGGCATGCGTAGGGAGTGGCTCCTGGGAGCAGGTGGATGTGGTGGTTCCCCCTGCATCACTGGCAGTGGCTTTCTGGCTGTGTTAAACGTCGTCGTGGCAAAATGTTTGCAGGAGCTAGGCTTCCAGTCTGGCCATATGCTCCTCCTGGGGAGGCAGGGGCACCTCGGTGGGTCGGGGTGTACCTGGGCAGCCCTTCAGGCCACGCCATCGAACAAGCTCACATGTGCCACTGCGGGGGAGGGGTGGGGGAACTCCTTGGGTACCAGCTTCAAGTCCTTGCAGGCATCCAGCGACAGGAAGAGGTGCTTTGCCGACTGCACGAAGTACACGTCCTACTCTGTGGTGCGGCCTTGCAAGGTGACGGTGGCACACGGCGGATCCAAGGCACTTCAGGGAGGTTTTACCCACATGACAAGCCGGCACGGCCAGGGGTATAGGGGCTGCTGGGTGGACTTGGAGGCATGACAGCAGGGGAGGGGAGGGGCCCGCCACACTACCTGTGCCCGGTGTCCGCCACGGCGGGGGCAACAGGCGCTTGTACCCTCCGTGGGGTTTGCACCCGTGTGGGGACGACTGTACCTCCACTACTGTGTTTAGGAAACAACAGGAGTCTGTCTTATAAATATGTAGGGACAATTAGATAGGACAAAATCCACTGGTAGAAATATATATAGAGTGAGGGTAGAAGTAATGAAAGAGTCTACAGAAGGAGTAGATGGTTGTAGGCAGTATCAGACTGCAGATAGCAGTTTCGAAAACGAGACTAAAACACAGGCAGCCGTTTGCCAAAACAGTAAATGCTAACTCAGTGAAAAATCTGAACTTTGACACCATCGGTGGGGTGGTTACTGTAGGTTAACGGAACCAATAAGGACTAATTCTAAGGGTGGCACCGGAAGTTAAGGAAAGCCACTCAAAGAAGTAGTAGGATGTGTCTTAGTAGAAGTTAAGGAGGAGCTTAATTGTATGAGTTAGGTTCAGACTTTACTTGAGGACTCTAAGAAACTCAGTTAGGATCTAAGCCTTATACGGGAAGGTTATGTCCAATCTCCCTCTGTTCCCTGTGTAGTGTTGTGTAAAGTGAAATTGTGTACTAATACTCTAATTATAAGTAAGATTAATTAAGTGGTGTTTAACTTCCCAGAATCAAAGGATCAGTATCCATGCCTAAGCCTCCTGAGAGACATGGAAACGAAAAGAAATTAATCTGCAATGTTCCTATGAAAAGAAAGACTCATCGCAAGTAATAATTGAAGGTTAGCCCATATAACAAATAACCTTCCAAACATTACCAACAAGTTACCGAAGAAGGCTTATAAAGGGAAGAAAGGAAGAGAATAAAAGAAACCCGTAAACACTCAAACACAACAACGAAGAAAATAAAACAAGCACGATAACTGGGTGGCGGGCGAGGTTGGCGCCTGCAACAAGCACAGCACTAGACATGTCTGTCGCCTATTCTGCCGTTTTTGCACGGGATTTCCTTCAGCATTTGTGATAGTGGCCCTGCTTGCGGCATCCATTGCATACAGCGGACTTGGCAGGGCAAGAGGCTCTGCCGGGGGCGTGGCTGCCACCGCAGTTCCCACAGGGTGGCCCCTACCTGTACCAGGGACGGTTGCATTCGGATGATCTGCCTCAGGTATCTTGCTGCAAGCAGCGACAGCAGTTTCCCGCCAATTACATTGGCGCGCAGCGGTGTCGACACGGGCCGCCTTGTAAGCACAGCACCTGGCTCTAAGGGCGCTAACACTATTAAAGTCGTTGCTACATTGGTACACATGACGACCGCATAGCCTCATCACTTAGGCCCACCGTTAACTTAGGTAATAACATATATTCAGCTAGATTACACTGACACTGAGGGCACTGGAAATTGCAATCTGTGGCCTTTTGGGAACACTTTAAAAAATAATCGCTAACGCTTTCGCCTGGGCCTTGTATGGCATTGAAAAACTCCGACCATATAATCAGGGAGTCATAGCAGGATACGAAAATAATTTAGAGGAGAATGAAAATGAACTATTGAACCTATTCATTCGAGTTAGCAAATTAAGATTGACTAAAAATCAGAGGAAGTAGGTTTTACTCTCTACAGGAGTAAAAAGAAGGAGCAAACCGCCAACCCCCCCCCCACCCCCCCCCCCCCCCCCCCCCCCACCCCCCCCACCCCCCCACCCCCCCCCCCCCCCCCCCCCCCCCCCCCCCCCCCGAACCACTGGACTTCCGGAGATAACGACCCTGAAAAACAAGAGAAAATAGGGGAGGGGAGAGAGAGAGAGAGAGAGAGAGCGTAAAAATACGAGAGGAAAAAATTAATTTAGGTACAGAGCTCCCAGATTAAGTTACTCAGCTAGGAAAATTCAAATTAATTTATGGCTCTCAACACTGCTTATATATATATATATATATATATATATATATATATATATATATATATATATATATATATATATATATATATATATATATATATATATATATATATATATATATATATATATATATCTGTTTCTTTTATGATTCTGGGTGTGTATATAAAGCACAACGTCTTTCGACTATTTCGTTTGGTTTGCTCTCTCTCTCTCTCTCGCTCTCTCTCTCTCTCCTCTCTCTCTCTCTCTCTCCGGAATGGATTATTTATACCCATACCCCAACGCTATCAGAGAGCCATTCCGACGGCAGCTAGGCTGTATCTGGCTCTATAATGCAAGCTCTGGAGAAATGCATCTGGAGTAAATACGACCAGTTATCACGCGGGATGAGAAGAATTGCCTAGTCGGCGCTGAAGCAAAAAAGTATCCCACCGAGCTGGAGATGCTACATTGTACGTCTGGTGGCCGGAAGACTTATCTGGTAATGAATATATATATATATATATATATATATATATATATATATATATATATATATATATATATATATATAAATGTATGTATGTACACACACACACACACACACACCACACACACACACACATATATATATATATGATATATATATATATATATATGATATATATATATATATATATATATATATATATATATATATATATATATATAAACTCAGTCCCATTTACACAACATTTGCAAAAGAATGCAGGAAGCATAAGCAGTACTGAAAATGTTTTGAAATAATGGACGAATTTCCTTATAATTGTAGAAGACCGAGCAAACATATGACAAGCTAATTGTGGGAGCAACCACTTATCAACAGAATTATCATCGCTAAATATAATAAAATGGCTGATAAATTTAAAGATATAATTCAGTACATTATGTCAATTACGTAATCAATAATTTATTGCTGACCTGACAGAAACATTACAGATAACATTTATTATCCCCAGCTTATAAAACTATCCATATACGAACATATTAGAGTTATTATTAAATTTTATCGTTAGATCATCGTATTGATTAGGGCGACCACGTGGCCACTTCCAGTCCTTTTTTCCAGAGAGGGAATACCATGTATTTTTGCTCAAAATAGAGGAGCTGACGACATCTATTGGATGGACGGCAGCATTTTAATAGGTAGGGGAGTAAGGGTCTCAGATATTTGTTCTAATTCCTTTTATCTCGTAAACTACAGCATCAAATCAACTGGGATATCTAGAGTACCATTTCATTAGAATAACCTTCGCTTACGAGTAAATATTTTAACTTAATATAATATTAATTATGAGTTTATGATCTCAAGTGACGATCAGTTTCACCCAAACTAAAAAAAATTTCGCCCAACGTAGCGCCACGTAGGTCCGGGACTACCACCAAAATAATAGTCATTCATTTGATAACACTGAGAATTATAAAACGATTCTGTGGTCACATAAGAGCATAAAAGATAAACTTCAATTATTCATTAACGTTAGCTTTTTCAGTTATAAGCAAAATATTGTATTTGCTTGGCTTTCCTCGTCTAAATCCTGGCAAGTTGGCAATTCTGACTGCAACGTGTCCAAGGTAAATGTAAACATTACCAACATAAAATTTAGAATTTCTTGTTATCATTTAGAAGTGTATATACATCGATTACCAGGACAATTTAAAAGTATAATAAATAAACTTTTATTATCTACTATTTTCATCTCGGTAAATAATGTTTAAAGTAGAATATTGACGGCGGATTCCTTGTTTTAGAATCAAATAGGTTGGCAATTCTGACTGCACCGTCTCCATGGAGGGAAAAATAACTCCGTTCTTTTAACTTTTAACGTTTTTCGTTGCCTGAATGATTCTACTTGAAGCAGAGAACGATGATAATTATTGTAGCTCATTGAGATATGTAATTAAATAAGTGAATGAACGCATTAATGAGAGTATTTTATTAATAAATACAACAGGGAGGACATGCCGGTATTCAAGAGTTTTATATAAGCTAAAAGAATGCCTCACTCAAGGCTGTATTTACTTCTCTTTAACCGGTCTTTATAACAGCAGCGTCTTATAAGGATATTTGACTGTGCATAATAGGACAAGGTCTGCTGTGTTAAGCGGACGCAGATTGACCTTGGAATAAATGTGATATTAAATTTCATTAAAGACATAAATTACGTATGACTGAAATTTATTCTTAGCCTATTCAATATTCAATGAATATTCCTTGAAATAAATGTGATATTAAATTTCATTGAAGGTATAAATTACGTATCACTGTAATTTATTCTTAGCCTATTCAATATTCAATGAATACCATGGTAATTTTATCATTGAAAACCAAGCATAAGATAAATGCTGATTTTTTGGAAAGAGAGTCCCCTCTAAGTTTTGTGATTTTCTCAGTCTCCATGTGACATGTTCTATACAATATCCTTTCGTTTTTGGGCAGCAGGTGACTTTTAATTAATCCTCTCATCTTATTCAAGGTTTCAAAATATAAGCTCGAGTATTTTCAGAACGTCTGGCATTTTATAATACTGTTTACTCGCCCAGAGCCGAAAGAATTGTTCACAGTCTAGCGGAGCTAAAGATCAAGAAATTGTTTTTGACAGGCCCTTGGCTCCTTTTTAATAAGGTTCCTTTTTTTACCTGTCAGTTAATGGGTATGCCAATCATCGAGTTTTTTTCATTTTGAAATATCGTTCTAATCTATCTGGCTTGAGGGTTTCGACAAAAATTTCGACAAAAATAGGACGAAGGAAGCATGGAGGCTTTGGCGATATAATGAAAAATATGATACATATCATAATGAAAAATCGAACAGACATATTCCGTCCTTATTTTTTTTCTTATATTCTTATATTAAAGTTACCCATTAGAAATATTGTCTGAGGTCATCGAAGGACAGAATAGATTTAGGACAAGAATTTATATTTGATAAATATGTTTGCATATAACAAGGGGTGTAATCAAGATATCTTTATTTTCATAATCAGTTTTTTGCTATATATGCTAAGAGTAGAGAGAGAGAGAGAGAGAGAGAGAGAGAGAGAGAGGATGAGAAGAGAGAGAGAGAGAGAGCACATTCACATTTATCTCGAGTACAACATACTACAGCCACTCATAACAATCCTCTATGAACAAAAGAAAATGTTCAGTTCGCGAGCGATACTCCTGATATCCAGCGCGGAGAAATCTAGCCTTCCTTAAGACCACCATTCCAAGATCTCAAAATAGCATGTTTTTGTTAATACGCCAGAGAGATAACAGTAAATAAAAACGAGTCATGCTTACATTTACGATGCAAAATGCTTATGCAGATGAAGATGGCCGTAACAAAAGCAGAAGGATCCGTTTATCTTTTCTGACTCATCGACTCTTTATCAAAAATAATAATAATAATTTTATTAAATAATAGTTGGGTTTCAACGGACAGTTTAATAAAAACATTGTGAAAACTTTTAGCATTAATAATAATAATGATACTAATAAAATAATAATAATATAATAATAATAATAATAATAATATAATAATAATAATAATAATAATAATAAAACATAATAAATAATAATAACATGAATTGGAGGACTGTG
>NC_087206.1:24123964-24126464 GCF_015104395.2 Macrobrachium nipponense
CACAGTCCTCCAATTCATGTTATTATATTATTATTATTATTATTATTATTAATTATTATTATTATTATTATTATTATTATTATTATATTATTAGTATCATTATTATTATTAATGCTAAAAGTTTTCACAATGTTTTTATTAACTGTCCATTGAAACCCAAAACTATTATATAATTAAATTATTTATTATTATTTTGATAAAGGAGTCGGATGAGTCAGAAAAGAGTAAACGGATCCTTCTGCTTTTACGGCCATCTTCATCTGCATAAGCATTTTGCATCGTAAAATGCTAAGCATGACTCGTTTTTATTTACTGTTATCTCTCTGGCGTATTAAAAAAAACATGCGATTTTGAGATCTTGGAATGGTGGTCTTAAGGGCTAGATTTCTCCGCACTGGATATCAAGGAGATATCGCTGGCGAACTGAACATTTTCTTTTGTTCATAAAGGATTGTATGAGTGGCTGTAGTATGTTGTACTCGAGATAAATGTGATGTGCTCTCTCTCTCTCTCTCTCTCTCTCTCTCTCTCTCTCTCTCTCTCTCTACTCTTAAGCATATAAAAAAAAACCCTGATTATCAAATAAAGATATCTTGATTACACCCCTTATATTCAAACATATTTATCAAATATAAATTCTTGTCCTAAATCTATTCTGTCCTTCGATGACCTCAGACAATATTTCTAATGGGTAACTTCAATATAAAAATATAAGAAAATAAAATAAGGACGGAATATGTCTGTTCGATTTTTCATTATATTATGTATCATATTTTTCATTATATCGCCAAAGGCTCCATGCTTCCTTCGTCCTATTTTTGTCGAAATTTTTGTCGAAACCCTCAAGCCAGATATATTAGAACGATATTTCAAAAAGGAAAAAACTCGATGATTGGCATACCCATTAACTGACAGGTAAAAAAAGCAACCTTATTAAAAAGGAGCCAAGGGCCTGTCAAAAACAATTTCTTGATCTTTAGCTCCGCTAGACTGTGAACAATTCTTTCGGCTCTGGGCGAGTAAACAGTATTATAAAATGCCAGACGTTCTGAAAATACTCGAGATTATATTTTGAAACCTTGAATAAGATGAGAGGATTAATTAAAAGTCACCTGCTTTCCCAAAAAGCGAAAGGATATTGTATAGAAACTGTCACATGGAGACTGAGAAAATCACAAAATTAGAGGGGATCTTATTTCCAAAAAAATCAGCATTTATCTTAGCTTGGTTTTCAATGATAAAATTACCATGGTATTCATTGAATATTGAATAGCTAAGAATAAATTACAGTGATACGTAATTTATGCCTTCAATGAAATTTAATATCACATTTATTTCAATGAATATTCATTGAATATTAAATAGGCTAAGAATAAATTTCAGTCATACGTAATTTATATCTTTGAATGAAATTTTAATATCCCACATTTTTATTCCTAAGGTCAATCTGCCGTCCGCTTAACACAGCAGACCTTGTCCTATTATGATGCACAGTCAAATATCCTTATAAGACGCTGCTGTTATAAAGACCGGTTAAAGAGAAGTAAATACAGCCTTGAGTGAGGCATTCTTTTAGCTTATATAAACCTCTTGAATACCGGCATGTCCTCCCTGCTGTATTTATTAATAAAATACTCTCATTAATGCGTTCATTCACTTATTTAATTACATATCTCAATGAGCTACAATAATTATCATCGTTCTCTGCTTCAAGTAGAATCATTCGGGCAACGAAAAACGTTAAAAGTTAAAAGAACGGAGTTATTTTCCCTCCATGGAGACGGTGCAGTCGGAATTGCCAACCTACTTGATTCTAAAAAAAGGAATCCGCCGTCAATATTCTACTTTAAACATTATTTACCAAGGTGAAAATAGTAAATAATAAAAGTTTATTTATTATACTTTTAAATTGTCCTGATAATCGATGTACACTTCTAAATGATAACAAGAAATTCTAAATTTTATGTTGGTAATGTTTACATTTTCCTTGGACAAGTTGCAGTCAGAATTACCAACTTGCCAGTATTTAGACGAGGAAAGCCAAGCAAATACAACATTTTACTTATAACTGAAAAAGCTAACGTTAATAAATAATTGAAGTTTATCTTTTATGCTCTTATGTGACCACAGAATCATTTTATAATTCTCAGTGATATCAAATAAATGCTACTATTTTGATGGTAGTCCCGGACCTACGTGGCGCTACGTTGGGCGAAAGAATTTTTAGTTTGGGTGAAACTGATCGTCCACTGCGATCATAAAACTCATAAGTTCTTATTATCTTAAGTTAAAATATTACTCGTAAGCGAAGGTTATTCTAATGAAATGTTACTCTAGATATCCCAGTTGATTTGATGTTGTAGTTTACGAGATAAAAGGAATTAGAACAAATATCTGAGACCCTTACTCCCCTACCTATCAAAATGCTGCCGTTCATCCAATAGATGTCGTCAGCTCCTCTATTTTGAGCAAAAATACATGGAATTCCCTCTCTGGAAAA
>NC_087206.1:24131464-24136464 GCF_015104395.2 Macrobrachium nipponense
GTACGAGAAAGTAAGTACTTACCTTTGTATTATGAACGCGACTGAACCTTAAAGTAATATCAAGTTCGAGAGACAGAGCGCAAACAAAAACCCATTTTGGTTCCATTTTCGTTACAGATTAGTATCGACATTTTCATTTTTCGCGGCATTAAACAAATCCACTCTCTCTATTCCCATTGTTGTAAATAATAAATAAATGATCTCGTTGCCGTAAAATTCGTGTTACGCGAGACAAGACAGCGGTAATATCACTCGGCTGCTATTCCTGTACCATTAGTGACCTTCCACAGAAAATGAAAATATCTTTTATATATATATTTTCGTTCAACTGTTCTCCCCAGATTATTCTATCAGTGCATATTAATAATTTATCTATATGTTTATATATTTCTTTATTCAGTTCGTTAGTTTTTCTTTTTAATAAGTGATTTTTTCTTTCATTGTAGCTTGAATTTCATATCAGTGGCCCATTTGGTGGGATTGTTCCTTATGAATAGGGTTCATTATCTGAATAATAATAATAATAATAATAATAATAATAATAATAATAATAATAATAATAATAATAATAATAATAGTAATAATAATATTAATTAATAATAATATATGTTTTATTGAATATAATGGCAGAATTTACAAAATTCTGCCATTATACTAAATAAAACATATTTGAAAGAAGGTCTATTTTTAGAATAATATATAATAATAATAATAATAATAATAATAATAATAATAATAATAATAATAATAATAATAATAATAATAATAATAATAATAATAATAAAAATAATAATAACTTGACATATGCAGGAGCAAGATTAGCAGCAGAACCGATGAGGGTACGAACACCAACACCATCAGCACAACCAACCCAACAGAAACCAAAAATAGAAACAGCGTTGGAAAAGGCGCCTGGAAAAGCAAATCATGGTGATGAGATCTGACTTGAGTAAACTGAAAGAGATGGCAGAAAAAAGGCTAGGAAGCAAGAAAACAAGGGAGGAACTCAACGAGAAATACAAACTACAGGAGAAGGGACTAAACAACACAATAGAAGATGTAAAATAGAGGCTTAAGGTCAAAGCACATAAGATCCAACGGTACATGAACAGGAATAAGGGATACCAACAGAACAAACTATTCGGAACCAACCAGAAAACAACATACAGCCAACTAAGAGGGGAAGACAACCACCAAGACATTCCTGATGCCGAACCAAGTAAGAGACTCTGTGAAAACATATGGAGCAATCCGGTATCACACAACAAACATGCAACATGGCTCCAGGAAGTCAAGGCTGAAGAAACAAGGAGAATAAAACAAAGATTCACTGACATCACGACAAACACAGTCAGACACCAATCAAAGAAAATGCCCAAGTGGAAAGCCCCAGGTCCCTGTGAAGTCCATCATGGATACTGGCTCAAAAACTTCAAGGCCCTACACCCAAGAATAGCAGAAGAACTCCAGCATTGTATCTCAAATCACCAAGCACCCAAATGGATGACCACAGGAAGAACATCCTTAGTCCAGAAAGACAAGTGTAAGGGAAATATAGCCAGTAACTACAGGCCTATCACCTGCCTACCAATAATGTGGAAGTTACTAACAGGTATCATCAGCGAAAGGCTATACAACTTCCTAGAGGATACAAACACCATCCCCCACCAACAGAAAGGCTATACAACTTCCTAGAGGATACAAACACCATCCCCCACCAACAGAAAGGCTGCAGAAGGAAGTGTAGGGGCACAAAAGACCAGCTCCTGATAGACAAAATGGTAATGAAGAACAGTAAGAGAAGGAAAACCAACCTAAGCATTGCATGAATAGACTATAAGAAAGCCTTCGACATGATACCACACACATGGCTAATAGAATGCCTGGAAATATATGGGGCAGAGGAAAACACCATCAGCGTCCTCAAAAATACAATGTGCAACTGGAATACAATAATTACAAGCTCTGGAATAAGACTAGCAGAGGTCAATATCAGGAGAGGGATCTTCCAGGGCGACTCACTATACCCACTACTCTTTGTAGTAACCATTATTCCTATGAAAAAAGTACTGCAGACGATGGATGCTGGGTACCAACTAAAAAAAAGAGGCAACAGAATTAACCATCTGATGTTCATGGACGACATCAAGCTGTATGGTAAGAGCGTCAGGTAAATAGATACCCTAATCCAGACTGTAAGGATTGTATCTGGGGACATCAGGATGGAGTTTGGAACAGTAAAATGTGCCTTAGGCAACATACAAAAGGGAAAAGTAACAAGGACTGAAGGGATAAAGCTACCAGATGGGAACAACATCAAACAGATGAGACGGGATACAAATACCTGGGAACAATGGAAGAAGGGGATATAAAACATCAAGAGATGATGGACACGATCAGGAAAGAATAAATGCAGAGACTCAAGGCGATACTCAAGTCAAAACTCAACGCCGGAAATATGATAAACGCCATAAACACATGGGCACTGCCAGTAATCAGATACAGCGTAGGAATAGTGGAATGGACGAAGGCAGAACTTCGCAGCATAGACCAGAAAACGAGGAAACATATAACAATACACAAAGCAATACACCCAAGAGCAAATACGGACAAACTATACATAACACAAAAGGAAGGAGGGAGGGGACTACTAAGCATAGAGGACTGCGTCAACATCGAAAACAGAGCACTGGGGCAATATATGAAGACCATTGAAGACGATTGGCTCAAGAGTGCATGGGAAGAAGGACTGATAAAAGTAGACGAAGACCCAGAAATATACAGAGACAGGAGAAAGACAAGCAGAACAGAGGAATGGCATAACAAACCAATGCACGGACAATACATGAGACAGACTAAAGAACTAGCCAGCGATGGCATGTGGCAATGGCTACAGAGGGGAGAGCTAAAGAAGGAAACTGAAGGAATGATAACAGCAGCACAAGATCAGGCCCTAAGAACCAGATATGTTCGAAGAACGACAGACGGAAATAACATCTCTCGCATATGTAGGAAGTGCAATACGAAAAATGAGACCATAAACAACATAGCAAGCGAATGCCCGGCACTTGCACAGAACCAGTACAAAAAGAGGCATAATTCAGTAGTAAAAACCCTCCACTGGAGTCTGTGCAAGAAACACCAGCTACCTTGCAGTAATAAGTGGTACGAACACCAACCTGAAGGAGTGATGGAAAACGATCAGGCAAAGATCCTCTGGGACTATGGTATCAGAACAGATAGGGTGATAAGTGCAAATAGGCCAGACGTGCCGTTGATTGACAAAATCAAGAAGAAAGTATCACTCACTGATATCGCAATACCATGGGACACCAGAGTTGAAGAGAAAGAAAAAGAAAAAAAATGGATAAGTATCAAGACCTGAAAATAGAAATAAGAAGGGTTTGGGATATGCCAGTGGATATTGTACCCATAATCATAGGAACACTAGGCACGATCCCAAGATCCCTGAAAAGGAATCTGGAAAAACTAGAGGCCGAAATAGCTCCAGTACTCATGCAGAAGAGTGTGATCCTTGAAACGGCGCGCTTAGTTAGAAAAGTGATGGACTCCTAAGGAGGCAGGATGCAACCCGGAACCCCACACCATAAATACCACCCATTCGAATTGGAGGACTGTGATAGACCCAAAAAAAATGAATAATAATAATAATAATAATAATAATAATAATAATAATAATAATAATAATAATAATAATAATGATAATAATAATAATAATTTTTAGTGAATATAATGGCGGAATTGACAAAATACTGCCTTTACATGTTCAATAAAACAAGTTTGAAGGAAGGTCTTATTTCAGAATAATAATAATAATAATAATAATAATAATAATAATAATAATAATAATAATAATAATAATAATAATAATAATAATAACAATAATAATAATAATAATATATTATCGTTATTACTCTTTCACTGTCTATTCAGAATTGTGGTTCATAGTGAGAGGTTATCAGTTATTACAACAACCATAATAATAATAATAATAATAATAATAAATATTAGAGAAAGTTATCCACACATATGTAATTGTACAGTGATTTCAAGATAGCTTTCGGGAATCTGTTCGGTTCCCCTTTTCAATCCATGGGATTATTAGCAGCAACTATAATAATAATTAATAAATAACTAATTATACTGGGAAATAACCCTCTTGTTAAACATGTTTTATTAAAAGTAAATTGCTGCCTCAGCTGCATTAATTTTATACAGGTTCTTCTCTATTTTTCTAATTATTGCTTTCTCATTGTTGCTTAAACTGGTGAGGAAAGAACCGAAGGATGACATTTCTCAATTAGGTAGAACGATTGGATTTTATTGGTAAAAATTTCAGTTGGGGTAGTCAAAATTTCGGGTATATCCCGTAGAGTGTATTACAAATAGAATTGATGTTAAATTCTATTTCTTTTCTATTCTTTCTATTCTTTCCGGACGTTTCGTCTGAATAAACCTCATCGGGCGGCGATATGGTGATGTTTGCCGTTATTGGAGTGTTTCTTCGGATGCAGGTCGGGAGGAAAAAGGCCTCCTGTGTCGTGTTCAAGGAGGGCTTTTGTTCCTGGATGAGTAACGCCTCCAAGAGGCGCAGACGGCGAGGGTCGGGTGCTCTACCTATTATCCTGGTGTTACGGATGATACAGTTGCGGGAGATTGTGTCTCGGTGGGCTGTGAGGGCGTGGGTTCTTGATAAGCCGCCTCTTGGGCATGACAGGAGATTCTCTTCGCAAGACGCATGGTAGTCATTCCAATGTACTTCCCAGCACATCCTCGGGCGGGGGGGCATATGTATTGGTATACTACGTTCGTCTGCTGAGGGGGTCTCCTGATGGCGGTGAGGGGGTTATTTTTCATGATAAGGTCTTTTGGTTTTACGGTTTTGTAGTAGTTATTATAAAGTCCACTATCTTCCCTTCTTCAATGGGGAGGATGTTTTCCTTAATGATCTTCTTCATCGCCTTCTCCTCCTCGCGGTA
>NC_087206.1:24143964-24148964 GCF_015104395.2 Macrobrachium nipponense
TCTTCCGGTATATTTTGCATCTTCCCAATCTTGGATGGTCTGGGATGCAGTTTAGATATTTGTCGAGCTTATTCTTAAAACACATCTACGCTCACTCCTGATATATTCCTCAGATGAGCTGGCAACGCATTGAATAGACGCTTGCATTATCGATGCTGGTGCGTAGTGGATTAATGTCCTGTGTGCTTTCCTTATTTTTCCTGGTATAGTTTTGGGCACTATTAATCTACCTCTGCTTGCTCTTTCTGATATTTTTAATTCCATAATATTTTCTGTTATTCCTTCTATCTGTTTCCATGCCTGAATTATCAATGTAGCGTTTCTCTCTCCTTTCTAGACTATATAATTTTAAGGATTGTAGTCTTTCCCAGTAGTCAAGGTTCCTTAACTTCTTCTATTCTAGCTGTAAAGGACCTTTGTACACTCTCTATTTGTGCAATATCCTTTTGATAGTGTGGGGTACCATCATCCATTGCAATATTGATTAGTGGACTACGCAAACATATGTTTTTATAGCATAAATCATGTCAGCTTTTCTTGTTTGAAGTGCCGTAACAACATTCCCATTTTTGCTTTACATTTTGCCAAAAGAATTGCTATTTGATCATTGCATAACATGTTCCTATTTATCATCACACCAAGGTCTTTAACTGCTTCATTATTTGTGATTTGTCTCATTATTAGGTCCCCTATAGCATATAGCTTTCCTTCTCTGTCTCCCATAATTTATTGATTCAAATTTATCAGAGTTAAATACCATCCTATTTTCCTCTGCCCAATCATATACTTT
The DNA here is from genome assembly GCF_015104395.2 of Macrobrachium nipponense. Classification (NCBI taxonomy): domain Eukaryota; kingdom Metazoa; phylum Arthropoda; class Malacostraca; order Decapoda; family Palaemonidae; genus Macrobrachium; species Macrobrachium nipponense. Next base: position 24,144,755 of record NC_087206.1, read on the forward strand.
GTTAAGGTCTCTTTGTAGAGCGTTCCTATCTTCATCACAAGTAATTCTCTACTTATTCTTGTGTCATCAGCGAAACTACTCACTACCGAATCCTAACATTTACTGTCTATGTCTTCAATCATAATAACAAACAGTATTGCAGCTAACACCAGTACCTTGTGGCACACCGGATATTAACCTGGGTTTCATCCGATTTCTCATCGTTTGCAATAACTATCTGTTTTTTCTGTTGTGTAAAAAATTCTTTTTTTAAACCCATCTTCCTAACTTTATCTACGATATTGTGTTTTCTTAATTTTCTTCGCTAATATATTATGGCTACTTTGTCAAAAAGCTTTTGCAAAGTCTAGATAAACCACATCTGTTTCATTCCGCTTTTCATTATTTTTGAATATGTTCTCACGGTGGACTAACCAGTGGGTTTGTGTACTTTTTCCGGGTACGAAACGTGTTGCCTACTATTAAAAACAAAAACAATTATTTTTTTATTAAATGTTTCATACTATTTTTCTTCATTACCCTTTCATACACTTTCATAATATGTGATGTTAGACTCACAGGCCTATAATTACTTGCCTCTAGTCTTGATCCACTTTTGAAAGTAGGGGTGATATATGCTAATTTGTGCTCATCATAAATCTGCCTGTATCTACACTTTGTCTTAATAATATTGCAAAGTGGCTTTACGATAGAATGAACTACTTTCTTTAACAAAATAGCAGGGACTCCATCAGGCCCTGCAGCAGCTCCATTTTTAATTTCATTAATTGCCTGCACAAATATCAGCTTCGTTAATTCCTATGTCAAGCTAAATATTCACTATTTTCGTCCCTTTACTTCTATATCATTATCTTCATTATCTATTCTAAGGGTGAATTCTCTCTTATATCGTCTGCCAGTATGTTGCAAATTTCCTTTTTTTGTTTTTTTCATTCGTTAATCTCCCTTCAATTCTCAGAGGGCCGATTCTATTCTTCTTTTATTCATCTTCTTCGCATATGAGTATAATAGTTTGGGGTTTTTGCTTGATATTTAATAGGGTTTTTCTTCCAAGTCCCCCCGTTTTTCATTTTCTTTTGATTGTATAATCTTTGTTCTGCATTTTCTATCTTACTTTTTAGTTCTATAAACTTTCCATGCATTTTTTTCTTTTGCAAGACCTTTTTTCCACTTTCTGATTTTCTGGAAACAAGATCCTTCTGTCTCTTGGTATGCATGAATGATGTTACTTTTCTTCTTCGGTATATATTTATCCACTATTTTTTTTTTTTTTCTCTAATATTTTATATAATATCTCCGTATTTACCCTTATGTCATCACTTACGAAAATGTTATCCCAATCTTTGTTTAAATTCTTCATTTATTTCTGACCATTTTATATTTTTACTGTAGAAGTTGTATTTTCCTTATATCCTTCCCCCACTTTTTCATTTATTGCTTATCTCTATTTTGTCACTTGCTTTGGAATGAACTGTTAATTCTATGACATTATGGTCTGAAATACTCGCTTAATAAACTAAAAATATTATTTCTTTAACATAATCATCTCGTTCACATACTAGGTCTAAAGTATTTTCCTTTCTTGTTGGCAGGTGATTTATTTGTTGAATGTTGTATTCTAGTAGCATATCTAATAGCTTTTCGAATTGCCTCTTATCTTCTGCACTACTATTATTCTCTTTTTTATATGTATAAGTACAACCACAATCTCCTATTCGTCTTTCCATTCTACGAAAGGAAAGTTGAAGTCCACCAGATAGGAGAAGGTAATCCACCCAGTCCTTGTGATTTCTACATATATCATCCAATTTTTCAATTATTAAGTCAAACTCTTTAGTATTAGGAGGTCTATATATTACTATGTTCATTAATTTTTCAGATTCAAATTCTACCGCTATTAGTTCACATTCTGAGTTACTATATTTCTCATATAGTAATTCAGAGAGAGAGAGAGAGAGAGAGAGAGACTGGAATAAGGGGAGCCAAAAGGAGGAAACAGAGCGGTGGGAATTGGAAAAAAAAAATAAAGAGGGCAAGGCAACATTAAAGAGGAAGGAAAAGAATCCAACCTCTCCTCTCTCTCTCTCTCTCTCTCTCTCTCTCTCTCTCTCTCTCTCTCTTTGTCGTCATTCAAACATACTTTCCTTCGATACTCAAGATAATTTGTAACAGCCGCAGCTGGAGTATGTTATGCTCCGGCTATATAAGAACGCTCCCTCTCTCTCTCTCTCTCTCTCTCTCTCTCTCTCTCTCTCCTGATGTCTTTGAAACAAGAGGGAGCTGCAATAAAAGCTTTGAGTACGGCCATATGACGAGAACTTATATGGGTCTGATAATCAGCATCTTGACAAATAACTTTGATAATTCAGAATAATTAATCTCGAAACAAAATAAATCAATCTCTTTTAAGTTTCACAATAGTATCAATATTCCGGATGGTTCCTAAGAACTATTTACTGGATATTTCGTATCCTGAGAATAAAAAAAAGAATGGAAAAGAAAAATGTGTCTCAGAGTAAGATTTTGAACTCAACTAGAATTACCATTCATAATATTAATAGTACTATTTACGTATGGCTACACTAAGTGCCATGTCGTCTGTATTACATCATTCTTACAAGGCTTTGTCGGTGAGGAGAATTTTAATAAATTTAATTCCTTAGATATATTTATTTAGATGTATCGATGGCATATATATATATATATGTATATATATATATATATATATATATATATATATATATATATATATATATATATATATATATATATATATATATATATATATACACTTCCCCCGCATGTCTTCAGAATTTTCTCTTGAAGACTCTTGGTCGACCATTTCATTCTAGACATTACCACTTTTAAAATAAATAAATAAATAAGTAACAACAGCTCTCCTTAACCCTCTGGATTACAAATGAGTGAAAACACAGCTGCCTCTTCTGCTTATCTTCAACCGAAAAACCCACAAAACTTCACGGAATTGCGTCAGAGGAAATTTCTCGCTGCCTTTTGAAATGTACCATCGAGCGAAAGTGAAAACTATACTTTTGAATAGAAAGAACGAAGTTCATTTAATATAGATGGTATAAATTTCTATCTTTTCCGGACGTGGTGAAGTTTGATTGACGATAAACTAGCGCTATTTAAAGAAACAAATTACTCTAAATTACACATTTTAAATTCATTTTTCGCTATAGGAAAAGAAGAAGACTGAATAGAAAGAATGAAGTACATTGAATATAGATGTCTATCTTTCCCAGACGCGGTGACGTTTGACTGACGATAAACTAGCGCTATATAAAGAAAATGAATTACATCTAAACTACAAATTTTAAATTAATTTTTCACTGTACGAAAGGACGTAGCTCAGTTTCGGGTAAAGTTAGGGTATATAAAGGAGATGAAACTCTTACAAATGGCAAATTTTAAATTTGGTTTAATAATCCAGAATCTTTTTCTCCCAAACGCTGAGAGATAGTAATGAATTTCAGTTTAAAACAAACTTACATTATATCAAGAAAATGAATTTAGATTATATAAAAAAAATGTATTTCTCTTAGTTTCAAAATCCAGAATCATTTTCACCCAAACGTTGAGAGATAATAATGAACTTCAGTTTAAAACAAACTTACAATATATAAAGAAAATAAATTGAGATTATGAAAAGAAAATTAATTGCTTTCTCATTTCAAATATTACATTTATTTCCCCCAAACACTCTTAGACAAATCAATGAAGATCAACCTAAAGACAAAACTTAGGATAAGTAAAGTAAAATGAGTTTTAGTTTTTATTTTATTTTAAATATATTTGGGATTTATTTAGACTCGCTTTCCCCTAAAAAACCCTTAGGTGGAAAATGAGAGAAATTCCCAGGCCGTTCTGGCCTTTCTGCTTGTTGGGGTAGAATTCCTATGAAATAAAGAAAGAGGAGGTAAAAGCACAGAATGCTTCCTGCATACGAAGCGTGCATTATTTCCGGTGCCTCTGCCGCATGCAAATGCACATTGCAATACGACATGCAATCTGCAATAGATATGGACTATTTTCTGAGCTCGAGTCTTGGGATATTCGCAGAATTTTTTTATTATTTTTAATTTTGTTCTACATGTGTCTGCAATGCTTTGAGGATATTCCCCGAGGTATTAGGAGGATAGTAGGAGCTAATAGATTTGCTTATATCTATGATAGGAAATATTGGTCC
>NC_087206.1:24151464-24168964 GCF_015104395.2 Macrobrachium nipponense
TAAGTTCCTTTTAAATGGTGTAACCTTCTCGATGGCTTTCTTGGACCACGGAGTCCTCCAAAAACCGTCCTTATCGCTTATCTCAGAAGCGTGGTCATCGTTACCTCCCTGCCAGTGTCCGGGTGGGCGGTTAAAAAATCAACATATCAAACGGCGAGCTTCTCCAACCCTCCCATTGCATGATTCATCCAATTCAATTCTTCTTTGATTTCAAGCAATAGCCTTCAATGGAAGGATTGTCGGCTAGGAGACCCTCTCTTGTCTCTAAGCAAAAAAAGAGCTGGGAGGTTTTTAAAACAAACGTTCACCTAACCTATTGCTTTGTGTCTGCTTTAAATATATATATATGTTAATTAATGTATATATATAATAATATAGATATATATATAGTATATACTATATAATCTTATATATAATATAATATATATTATATATTATATATTGGCGATAAATTAAGAATGCACGAAAACATTGATTTCGTTTTGGTGATACAAACAATTCACATCACAATTTCATCAGACCTCTATGCACCATCTTACAATTTTATAATATGACCACATTTATATTTTAGTACTTCTACCTTTCACGTCTTTCACATCTTCCTAACGCAGCTTTGTAACAACGCTGCCCTAAATACACTCATCTAAAACCAAAAGAACCCATAACTTCCCACTGCTATAAAAGAAATTGCCAAGAATAAACACGAACCTGGTACCTTCCTCTCGCCCGGGAGGCTGAAAAATAAAAAAGAAAGAAAGCAAAAGAATCAGAAAAAACAAAGGTCAGGAGTGCCCTTTGCAATAGTCTTTTGCCCTGCCTTGGCGTAGCTTTATCAAAAGTTCCTGAAGGGCCTCTTCCGACGAGCCACTCTTCAAGCACTCCTTCACGTTTCTCCTTGTGGTCTTCGCTGTGGAGAAAGAGAGGAGAAGGGAGAATGTTTTGGTTCCTCACCTTTGCCATACATTAAAAATTATTCCCAGTGTTTCTTTTGTCTATTTTTCTATGTTCGTGTTTTCTTAGGTATTGCTTCCACGAAGTTATGCTTTGCCCTGTTTCGAAGTCTTTTTTTGGGTGTTCATGTTTCGTTCGTTCTGTATAGTTTCTAATCGTAAGATTCTTCATTTATCACACGTTTGAGCTAATTTATGGTAAAGAGAGGAGGACGAGGAGAGAGAGAGAGATAGAGTGAGAGAGAGGGCAGGGGGGCAAGGGGTGGTTAGGTTAGGGTTTGGGGAGGGGTTTAAAATAAATCTAAGAAAACTTTTGAGCCTAAACGTTGGTCATACTTGCTAGAAAAAATATTTTTTCCAAAACATCTTTCTCGTTTTTGTCATAATAAAATGTTATTGCTGCTAAAAATACATACGTTCTTTTAAAACTATTCATTTCTACAACCTTGAAATGATTTTAGGCTTGTTAACAACAACAATAATTTTTTTTTTGAATTTTTTTTCAAATTCAGTTATATTGATTTTTTAAAGCAAAATGTCATTGTTTTTATTTCAATAATTCTCTAATAATAATAATTGTTATTTGTCATTTTGCTATAACCGCAATTTTTCAAAAAGTAAACAGATTTTTTTGTTATTGCGAAATCTTCTATGGTTTATTTCAATGATTTCGGGGGGGGGATATGCATCCACAAACCTAAATTATTTAGTAGAATAAACTACTACAATACCTTAAAACATAATTGAGTTGTATCTTTATATCTCCCAGGACAGTTTCTTAGTTTTCTGTAAAAAAAAATAAAACTATTGAGATGACTGCTTTTGTCTGTTTCATTCTGCTCTTTTTTCTGTCCGGCCCTCGGATCCTGAAAAAACTACTGGGTCTAAGTGAGCTGCAAATTGGCATGTTGAATCATCCACCCTACAATCCCAACCAAACATTACCAAATTGCCAAGCCTTCTCGGCCTCAGTATGTATTTATTTTTCTATTTTAAGATTAAAAGTTATCCATGGTGGTCGTGTTCTCGTAAACGCAACAAAACCACAGGTCCACCACGGCACATGGCCAAGAAGTTATATGGGGACCCGGTCTTCGTCGTAGCATTATACCGGAGGACCAAACGAATGATAGAAAGATCATATTTTCGGTGGCGTTTCATTAGACGCTTGTACAGAAAAGTTCGTTTTACTTTGGTGGCCGAATTTTTTTTTTTTTTTTAAAAAAACTTTTTTTTACACTTGTTTACTCCAATTTTTTGACAAAGCACGTCTCGTACTTTTTTTTTTCTTTTTCTTTTTTTTTTTTTCTTTTTTTTTTTTGTTTTTTGGCTCTCCGAAGCCGAAACGGCTTAAACCCCGACGGGGTGGCAAATTTTCCCTTTCAGTTCCGGACTACCTTGGCAATTTCTGGCGACTGCAAACTTCTTCTGACGTCAGGAGAAACCAAACCAAAGGACGAAGATCCTCTCTCTTCTCTCTCCTCTCTGCTCCTCTTCCCTCTCCTCTCTCTCTCTCTCTCCCTCCTTCCTCCTTCACCTTCCTCGACATTCATCTGGAAAGTTGGGTCATCTCCCTCTACGTAACGCTTCTTCCCCCTGACCCTAATCTCTTGAGTGAATTGTTTTCGTGAGATCTGATGGGTGTCCATCATAAGGGACATTTCCCGGTGGTCCGTCTCGATCCGTTTCGTGGCTTTCTAAACAATTTTATTTTCACTTTCTTATTCCTATTTATTACTTTTGTTGGGGGGCGGAGAGGGGGGTGCCGTTGGGACTTGTCGTTCCATGGAGCTTCCACGAAACAGACCAATGAGCGTCATATTCGGAATTCTGGACCAACGCAACAAGAAACTGCAAGATGAAAAATAAGTCGAACATGCAAATGTATTTATACATTTTATCAGTAACTTGTATTTTTTTATTTATTAAAGTTGTTATAATTATTAAATTCATTTATTTATTTTTTGTTTAGGCTTGTCCCTTCGCTGGAGAGCCCCCACACGGAAGGACCGACCAATGGAGCGCTTCTTATATGTTACAACATCACAAAAACAACAGTTAAAAAACAATGGGTCGAACATTGTGAATAAGTTTACACATTTTTATTCAGTACTTTAATTAAAGTTCGTGAATCACATAGACCAAATAGTTAAGATAAACATTCTGGTAAATTAGATTTGGCAAACATAAAAAGCAAGCTACTGCTTCAAAATGTGTATATGGTATGTTTTTATTTATTTCTCCAGCAGATATGTGACAAATTGTACGTTCAATTTATTATGATACCCATGACAGAAATTTATTAGAAAAACACTTGGTTATAAAGTTCTATTAAAGTACTCATATACCGAAAATTTTGACGTATGAAATTCCTATAATAAAGAACAAATATAAAACAAAATACTTTGTAAGGGCCTGTTCCGATGGAAAAACTTAATTTAATAAAAATCAAATAACTTGTACCCAATCTTAATTTATTTTTAATTTTAATTTTCAAAATAACAATTCGATGAAAAGGTTTGCGAAGCATTTTTGGGAATTGCCTTGTACTTTCCAAAACAATAGGATCTAAAATGCGTTCTAAATTTTTTTTTAAATTTTTTTCGTTCCTCTCTCTCTTCTCCTCCTCTCTCCTCTCTTCTCTCCCTGCTCTTCTCTCTCCGTCGTCTCATCTCTCTCTCTCTCTCTCCTCTCTCGCTCTATATATTATATATATAGTCTAGATATTATATACTTATAATATTATGTATATAGAATATAGAGAGAGAGGAGAGAAGAGCAGAGAGAGAAGAGAGAAGAGAGAAGTTGGCTTAAATGTCCTTGTACCTTTTTCCATCTGGCTCTCTGAAAACAAACAGCAAAGCATCTATGACTTAACAGGATAAAGGGTAGAACATTTTGTTGCTGGAATATGAAACCCGACTTAGCAGGTTTCAATAAACACGTTCTGTATTTCCAGCACAAAAAGACAAAATATCCTTCCCCCCCCAAAAAAAAAAAATCTATAGAGACAACCGTCCCTCTCTCTTCCCCTTTTCTCCCCCTTTATTACCCAGGAATTACAACGGATTTCCACGAGAAACTGCTGGCGTTTGGTGGCTTCGGCTTGGCGGTGACAAAGGCTTTCATCCTCTCCCAGTCAGTTTTCACTCGTGAAACTTTTGTGTTTCAGCCTTTCAGTAACTTTTGTAAGCTCCAAACATTCCCTCGGTTATTATTATTTTATTTTGTAGGGACTTTATTTTTCTGTCATCGCGCAAAGGTCTTTTCATGTTGAGTTTGGTGTTTAGGTAGGTAGTAATCCATTTTGCAAATACTGTCAGAACATCTTTTTTCCACCAGTTTGCTCAATGTTTCTGCTTCGTTTGTCCTATGGATTCAACAACAATAATAATAATAATAATAATAATAATAATAATAATAATAATAATCAATAATAATAAATAGTAATAATAATAATAATAATAGTCTTTCCATGTGCCTTGGGGGACTAGATGTAGTTTTTGTCCTATTTGCAAATACTTTCAGAATCTTTTTGCGCCGGTTTTCTTAAAGTTCTTTCTTCACTATCCTCATGGTCGACCATTAATAAATCAATAAAATTAATAATAATAATAATGAATAATAATATAAATAATAATAATACTAATAATAACTAATAATATATATATTATTATATATATATATATAATATATATAGATATATATATATATATATAATATTTATAATATATATATATATAATTATTAGAGAGAGAGAGAGGGAGAGATGACTGGGAGAGAGGATCGGAGAGAGAGAGGATGGGGGGGGGATGGAGAGCTCTGAGTGGAAGGGAGAGGGTAAGTGACTAGAGGGAAGGAAGAGGTAGGCGGGGAGGAGAGATGAGAGGGGGGAGATAGGTGGAGGAGAGGAGGCCAGAGAGAGAGAGAGAGATGTATCCAGCTTTTTGAACTTTGCTTCAATGTTTCTAATTGTTTTCTTTTCTTTAACTTCATTGTTCAAGGTTACTAATGGACACATAATGGGTGGTTGCTTTCCATTTACTCCAGTATTTTTACAAAAACGCGACAGCTGTTTCGTCAACCTTTACGTTTTATTGACGTTTATTCAAGCGTTACTGATACCAAATATGTTTGTTTTTTATTAAGCTGGACATTGTGTCCAGCAACGGGCTCACGCCTCAGGAGCAAGCCCGTAACCCTGTTTAACGCGTAATAGTAATATACAAATATGAGCCTACATGGCGGTTTTTTTTTGACTCGTCATTAGGACGGAACGGTCAGGGGTCGTACATTTTGCCAGATATCTAGTTTTAAGTTTTAATTTCTAAATTTTACAAAAATACCTTTAGTGAAATATAAAAATAAGACAAAATAAATAAAATAACTCTGTTAAACAAACAGGAAATAAGTTCTATCAAAAGTTGAAAAGTAAGTTATTATATACACATTATACAAAATAAATAATTCTTAATTAAACATATATGTTTAATTATTCACCTGAAATGTCAAGTGTTTTTGCAGCGTGCGCTCCTGTTCTGCGTTAGTGGTGGTTTTGTTACCACGGCGGGGTTGGTTTGGGTTGGTTTTGAAGGGCTTGCCTCCTACACGAGGGCCAAAGAAAGATCGGTCTGCCTCGCGTTTGGAGTTTCAAGGTTGGGGGCCGTTGCATGGCGATGGCTGGCACTGCTTCTGATATCTAATAAACGATTGGTAGTTGCCCTTCCTTGTTGTAGCTATTTTGGGTGTTTGTGAGAAGTTCTTGTAAAGATGGTTTTTTTTGTTTTGTTGGTGGGTATCCACAAAGTGCTGGTGAATTAGCGTCCGTTTTGGTTTCTGTGGGACCTATTTCTTGCATGCGACGTTTTTTTGATTGTGTTTTAAGTGGTTTGTGTTGTGTCCTTCGATATAGCGTTTTATTTTTTGGGGGGGTGGGACTGACATTGCTCGTCAGCCACAGGGACAAAACTTGTCTACTAATAAATTTCAAGATTCCAACCCTTCCCTTTTTTTCTCCGTTCGATGGGGCCCCGTTTACTATTTTTCATTTACCAATGGAGCCGCGTAACGGTTTTAGGGTTTTTTAAGGTTTGGTTTGCAGTAAATTTTCTTGCTGTTCTTTTCTTATTATGGCTGCTAGGGGGGGTGGTTCCATCTTCGCAGGTATTACCCAAGGATGGTCTTTCATTTCATCTTCGTGGTTTTTTTGTTGGTTGTTTATGATATCTGATGGTATATCATATCACTATTTTATTTGTCTTTGTCTTGTGTTAGTTTGTCCCCGTCGGGGTCGGGTTATGGAAAAGCCTCCAATCTCCTTTTTGACAAACGTTGCTGGGTATCAATGTCATCTGGGTAGTAGCCGTGTATTTGTGAGCAGCTGTTGAACTCTCGTGGAATTTGTCTTCGTAGTCCGCGTTTCCCACGTCGAACAGTGTGTTAATGGAGCGTTTTTTTATGTGAGCGTTTTATGTACTGCATTTACCACAGAATCGTTTATAATGCATCGAACTTGCTGAAGCTCCAGTTACATTTGGAAGAAGAAGCAGGGATTCCAAGGATTCGTTTTGAATTGCTTTTAATATTTTATGTAATTTATTTTTTTTTAATAGGGGGAACCATTCCCACTTCTTGAACGAAATCTACAAGGAGATGAGGGAGAGCGGAGAGGAGAGAAGAGAGAGAGGGAGGGAAACGAGAATGAACTTCTGTTAATTACTATTTCGTTTAAAGCGTTATGCCAATGCTTGCTCCAGGTCAATGTTCAATGCCCTAATTACGTTATTTTAATCCCCATCAAAGTCTAGCGAGAGAGTATCATCTAAGAAAAAAAAATCAATAATAGTAAAAGGATAATTAAATTATAGATAAAAACTCTAACCAATGTGTCCTAAGCATACCTTTTTCTAACCTTAGATAATAAGGGTTTTTAAACAGCCCCAACTGCTCTATAACGGGGCCCTTAATTGCATTACTTTGGATTAGCTAAAATTAATTTAAAGGACGTTTAAATTTTTTTTTTTTTTTTAAAAGAAACAATGCTTTGGGACATGGACCAATGGGGATTCCAGCTCCAGGAATTCCAGGGCAGGACCCAAAGACTTAGAAGTCAGACCAAACTGAACCTGGAAAGTTCTGGGCTGGCAGGGAGATAACATCTTGGAAGTTACGTTACGTCCTCCTTCCAATTTAAACACGGACCTGTCCATAGGGACCCGTCTTAAGGAAACCACCCCCCCCCCCACACAGCCCCACTCCCCCAACCCCCCAACCCCTCTCAACCCTCCTCTACACTCCACACACACATCGACACACACACACAATGGCTGTGGAAAGTTGGAAGAAACGAGAGGAGGACTAATTGGAACTTCGCCCCATAGTTCCGAACTGGAATTATTTGTCACTGGATCCGTTTTTCCTTTACAATTGGCTGTGTTGGTTGCCAGGTTGGTTCGAAATACGCCCCGTTCGTAAGCGAATGTGCCCAACAGACGCTTTATTGATAGGAAACTGGTACATCGCTCGCGCCTGTCTGGCCGAAATTATCCTTTTTTGTCTGTTGCATGGTAATCAATGAAACGGGGTTGTTTTTTTGGGTTGGAGGGTTGTTGTTTTGAGGTCGGAGAGAGACGAGAGAGACGAAGAGGCAAAGCTTTGAAGAAGCTAAGAACGTTGACATACCGATTATTTTTAAATTTAATTATATATATATAATCTATATATATAATATAATCTTATTATATAATATTATAGATATTATATAATTATCAAATAACATATATATATATATACATTATATATATATATAATATTATATAATATATCTATATAATATTATATATGTATAATATATGGGTCTTGGATGTGTGTGTATGTGTGTGTGCATTCACTACTTGATTAAGGGGTGGAAGTTAAGTCCACCGAAACCGAAATATAGTCCGCTGAGCTTTAAACCAGAGTGTTTTTTCAGAGTGTTTTTTAATTGACCCTTTTTTATAGCTTGAAGACACGTTGCTACCCTTGTTTTCTTTAAAACAGGAAAGAAATAATTATGAAATGAATTATATATATAGTGATATATACTAATTTAATATAATATAAACTTATATATATATATCTTATTTAGCCATTATTATTATATATACCTATTATCCATAATATTAATATAATAGTACTAATATATCTATAATAAATATAGATATATATAATATATGAATATTAATATATCATGCGCATCATGGGTAATTCCTTCTATATAAATAATTCATCAATTTCAAATTTTAAATACCCAAACGCCTTCCTGCTTGAATTGAAATACCAGCCCTAAAAAGGGAAAAAAGTGACTGTAAAATAAGTTATAAGTTTCAATTAAAACTGTTGTCCTTTAAAGTGATCATTTTATAAGAGTATCATCCAAATCCTCAACAGAACAGAGTCCTCTCATTTATCCCTTCTATTTAAAGCCCATTTCTTTCCTTTCCTTTAAAATGCAAAATTTAATTAAATTCCATTATAAAAACCTCAAATGAGGTGAGTTACTCAGGTCCTTGAATTTATTCAAAGACTCAGAATTCCAAACGTCCCACATCAATCCAGGAAGATGTATTATTACATTTAAAGTTTAAATTTTCAAACATTTAAAAAGTCTTTCACAAACATTTATGCTCGTCCTTGGAAATTATTTCATAACTGAAAAAATGTAGATCTTAGAATTAAAGCGTTACCTGTTTACATTTATTTTAAAATGGTAATTGAAAAATTCTAATGCTGGATTGCACTTTTTTTATAAAAACACAGGAAAACTTGTACTTTATCTTATTTTTACTGCCGGCAAAAAGTTTACTATAATAATAAATAAATAAATTAAATAAATACTAACTAATTAATAATAATTAATAATAATTAATAATAAAATTTATTATTATTATTATTTATTTATTAATTATTCTTATTTTTTTTTTTTTTTTTTTTTTTTTTTTTTTTTTTTTTTTTTATTTCTTTTTTTTTTTTTTTTTTTTTTTTTTTTTTTTTTTTTTTTTTTTTTTGCTCTATCAAACAGTCCTTCCAATTCGCCTTTTCTGGGGTGGTTTATTTATAGTTGGGGGTTGGGTTTCCGGGTTGTAGCCTGCCTCCTTAGGAGTCCATTTCACTTTTTCTTAAATGTGTTGCCGTTCCGTTTTCTAGGATCACCACCTTCCTTCTCATGCATGAAGACCTGGAGCTACTTCAGCCTCTAGTTTTTCTAGAGATTCTTCCTTTTCACGGGATCTTGGGATCTGGTGCCTAGTGCTCCTATGCTTTATGGGTACGGATTTCCACTGGCATATCCCATATCCTTCTTAGTTTCTATTTTTCCAAGATCTTGATACTTATCAATTTTTTGTCCCTGCTTTCTTTCTTGACCTTCTCTTCGGGTTTTGTCCCATGGTATTGCGACATCAATGAGTTGATACTTTCTTCTTGACTTTTGTCAGTCAAACGTCACGTCTGGTCTATTTGCACGTATCACCCTATTCCGTTTCTGATACCATGTCCCAGAGGATCTTTGCCTGGATCGTTTTTCTTATCACTCCCTCAGGTTGGTTGTGCTCGTACCACTTATTACTGCAAAGGTAGCTGATGTTTCTTGCAACAGGCCTCCATTGTGGAGGGCTTTTTTGCCACTGAATCCATGCCCCTTTTTCTTTTGTTACGTGGCTGCTTGCAAGTGCCGGGCATTTCACGTTGCTATGGTGGTTTATGGTTTGTCATTTTTCGTTATTGCACTTCCTACATATGGGAGAGAATGTTATTCCGTCTATCGTTACTTTGAACATATCTTGTTTCTTATGGGCCTGATCTTGTGCCGCTGTTATGCATTCCTTTCAGTTTTCCTTCTTTATCTCTCCCCTCTGTAATCCCATTGCCAATTGTCAATCGCTGGCTAGTTCTTTAGTCTGTTCATCGTTATTGTCCGTGGCATTGGGTTTTGGTTGGCTGCCAGTCCTTCCTGTTCTTTCTGTCTTTCATTCCTGTCTCTGTCATTATTTCTGGGAGGTCTTTCGTCTATTCTTTTATTAGTCCTTCTTCCCATGCCACTCTTTTAAGCCACTCGTCTTCTTTCACTGGTTTTTTCAGATATTGTCCCAGTGCTCTGTTTTCCAATGTTGACGCAAAGTCCTCTATACTTAGTTAGTCCTCTCCCTCCTTCCCTTTCGGTGTTTTAATGTACGTATTAGTCTGTCCGTATTTGCTCTTGGGTGTAGTGCTTTGGTGTATTGTCCATTTGTTTCCTGGTTTTCGGTTGATCTATGAATCTTATGCTGCGGAGTTCTGCCTTCGGTGTCCATTCCACTATTCCTTGCGCTGTATCTGATTTACTGGCACTGCCCCATGTGTTTATGGCTTTTATTCCATATTTCCGCCGTTGAAGTTTTGACTTGGGAGTATCTCCTTGAGTCTCTGCAATAATTATGCTTTCCTGATCGGTGTCCCTTCATCTCTTGGTGGTTTTTATGTCTCCGTCCTTCCATTATTCCCAGGTATTTGGTATCCTGTTCCTCGTTTCTATGTTTTTTGTTTGATGTTGCTCCCATCTGGTAAGCTTTATTTTATCCCTTCAGTTCTCGTTAACTTTGGCCTTTTTGGTATGTTGACTAATGGCGCAAATTTTTCTATTCTAAATAACTCAATTCTGATGTCCCCAGATACAATCCTTACAGTCTGGTATTTAGGGTATCCCTATTTACCTTGATGCTCTTACCATACATCTTGATGTCGTCCTATGAACATCAAGATGGTTGATTTTTGTTTGCTCTTTTCTTTGAGTTGGTACCCGGCAATTCCAATCTTTCTGTAGTGACTTTTATTGTCATGGGAATCATGGCTACTACGAAAGGAGTAGGTGGGGGGGGGACGTGCACGTCGCCCTGGATGATACCCTTCTTCCTGATAGTTAAACCTTCTGCTCGTCCTTATTACCAGAGCTTTGTAAGTATTTGTATTCCCAGTTGGCCCGCTCATTGTAATTTTTGAGGTAAGCTGATGGTATTTTCCTTCTGCCCCATATATTTTCAGGCATTTCCCTATTAGCCATGTGTGTAGTATCATGTCGAAGGCTTTCTTATAGTTCTATCCATTGCCATGCGTTAGGTTGGTTTTTTCCTTATTCTCCCGTACTAGTTCTTCCCATTACCATTTTGTCTATCAGGAGCTGGTCTTTTGTAGTGCCCCTTACACTTCCTTCTGGCAGCCTTTCTGTTGGTAGGGGATGGGGGTTTGGTTTGTCCTCCTCTAGGTATTGCTTGTAAAGCCGTTTCACCTGATGATACCTGTTAGTAACTTCCACTATTTATTGGGTAGGTCAGGTGATAGGTTCTGTAGTTACTGGCTATATTTCCCTTCCATTACTTCATGTCTTTTTGTACGTGAAGGAGGATGTTCTTCCTGTGGTCAATCCATTTGGGTGTGCTTGGGTGATTTGAGATACAATGCTGGAGTTGTTTCTGCTATTCTTGGGTGGGGTATGGGCCTTGAAGCTTTTGATCCAGTATTCCATTAGACTTCATCGGGACCCTGGGGGTTTTCCAAGCTTGGCATTTTCTTTTCTAGTTGGTGTTTCTGACTGTTTGTCTGTTCATGATCTCTGTAGAATCTTTCTTTTGTTTTTATTCTCCCTCGGTTTCTTCTTCCTTGACTTCCTGGGATCCATGTGGCATGGTTTGTTTGTTTGTGATTACGGATTGTTTTCTCCATATGTTTTTGCCCAAGAGCTCTTTACTTGTTCGGCGTTCAGGAATTTTCTGGGTGGTTGTCTTCCCCTCTTAGTTGGTTTTGTATCGTCTTTTCTGGTTGGTTCCTAAATAGTTTTTGTTCTGGGTTTGGTATCCCATTATTCCTGTTCATGTACCGTTGGATCTTGTTGTGCTTTGGCCCTTAAGCCTTCGTTTTGTTACATTTCTTCTATTGTGTTGTTTAGGTCCCCTCTCCTTGTACTTTGTTGTATTTTCTCGTTTGAGTTTCCTCGCCTTGTTTTCGTTTGCTTCTCAGCCTTTTTTCTCTGCCATCTCTTTCAGTTTGACTCAAGGTCAGATTCTCATCACCCATGATTTTGCTTTTCCTGGCGGGCCTTTTCCAAGGAGGTTGCTGTTTTGCTTTCTGTTGGGTTGGTTTTGTGATGGTTGGTGTTAGGGTTTCGAAATCCCCATCCAGTTCTGCTACTTAATCTTGTCTCCTGCATATGGTCCAAGTTTTTTTTTGTTTGTGTTTCTGGGGATACTGGTCGGTGGTGTTGTATTAGGCCCAGTTATGTTCATTGACCTCACTTGTTTTCTCCTTAATTTGTCTTGGGTTGTGTATGGGCTTTTCCACATGGAGGGGATGAGCTTTTGTTCTCTCTGTATCTGTCCTCCATCCATTGTCCTTAACTCCTTTTCCTTACCCATTCCGTCCTTTCTGTTACTTCGTCGGGTTTGTTTCTTCTTGGGTGTCCGTTTGTTTGAATACTTTTCATCCTCCACTGTCGTCTTCTGTGGTCATCGTCTCTCAGTTCGTCTTCGGTGTAATTCGTTGTCGCTGTGACATTTGTCCCGTTTCCAGTTCTTCTCTTTCTGTTGGGGAGAGGCCCCGTTTCTTTTTCTTTATGTTTCTTCTCTTGGTCTGCCAGCCTCTGCTCTGTTTGGGGGGTTGTTATTCCTTTCATTTCCATTCCAATGTTGAATCAATCTTCTTCTATATCCTCTCGTCCGTCCGGGTTTGCCTTTTTTTTTTTCGGATGTAGCATCTCCATATTTGCCTTATTTTGCTTCTCTTTGTCCATTTCTTCCTTTTTCCTTTTGCCTCTGTAGCTCCAACAATCTCAGGCTGTTGATTACTTTCGTTGGTGGTGGATCAGTTTGGCTGGGATGATGGACCTCCCAAGTTACCACTGGACCTGTTTCTTTCCCCTTCAATTTGGGTTGAATACCTGGTTGGCCGGACGAAGATCACCTCTGTTGTTGCCGAAGAGGTTCCATTTTAGGGCGTCCGTTGTGGCGTTTTTATTGTTCCATCAGTTTCTTTCCATCATTGCTGAGTTTTTTGCTATTTAACCCATAGCTGGACCCTACCCCATCAGGGATAAGGTGACTCATTTACAGCTGAGTTAGACTAGGAAATTATGGTAAAGATCCTTTCCCTTTCCCAAGGAATCAACGCCGAGGGAGAGCGGTCACCCATCCAACGGACTGACCAGTCCCCAATGTTGCTTTAACCTTGACTTAAGTCTAATTGAAGACCTAAAGCCAAACCTCCTCCGGCGGCCCCATTATTATTATTATTATTATTCTATTATTATTTACTTATTATTATTATTATTATTATTATTATTATTATTATTATTCTGTTCCGATCACTTTCTGTTATTAAATCACAAAACTAAAAAAAAAAAACTCAAAAAACGGAAAACGGAGAGAGAGAGAGAGAGGGAGATGAGAATGGAATAAGGGGAGCCTAATAGGAGGAAACAGAGCGGTGGGAATTGCAAAATAAAAAGGGGGAGGGCAAGGGCAAACATTAAACAGTGGAAAGAAACGAAGTCCAACCTCTCTCTGTCTCTCTCTCGTCCTCTTCTCTCTCCTTCTCTCCTCTCTCTCTCTCTTCCTCTCTTCTCTCGTCTTCCTGATGTCTTTGAAACGAAGAGGGAGCTGCAATAAAAAGCTTTGGAGTCACGGGCCGTTATGACGGAGAACTTCTATGGGTCTGATAGTCAGCATCTTTGAACATATAATTCCATAGACAACACTACCATAGAGTCATTCCGAAATAATTAATCTTCCAATTGAAAAATCAATCATCTCTCGTGAGTTTCACAATAATATCGAATTAATCCGGCGATGGTTCCTAAGAACTATTGTATCTGGAATGTTTCTTACCCTGAGAATTAAAAAAAAAAGAATGGAAAAAGAAAAATGGCGTCAGGGAGTAAGATTTTGTGAACTCAAGTAGAATTACCTATTGCCATCAATAACGCCGGGCTGGCACTCCAAGGTGTTTTATAGGTCCGTCTGTATTAAGAAAGTTAAATTGCTTTTACATATCTTTGTCGGTCGGGGAGGCAAATTAACCTAAGTAAATTTAGGGAGGTTTCCTTAGATATGCATTTTGAGGGTTTAGATGTATCGATGGCATATATGGCTATAGATATTGGGTGTTGTGGGTGGAATATATATTATAATATATATCTGATCTATATAATATATATATATGATCTATCATATATGAATATATATATATATATAGTATATTATATATATATATATCTATATATATATATATATATATATATATATTAATATCTAATGGTATATAAATCTATATGATATATTATATCTAGTATATATAAATAATCAGTGAATTCTATTAATATTTATATCTATAGCTTATATAATATAATATTATATTATATTATATATATATAATAGATATATATATTATATATATAATATATTATAATATTAAGATATAGTATTCATTATATATATACTATATTCTATATAATAATTATATATAATAATATATCTATATCTATTATTATTAATAATCGTTAATATATCTAATCTAATAATAATATATATCGATATATATCATATTATATACTATATATGATACTAATAATAGCTCGATAGATATTATAAATATAGCTTCATATATTATATATCTAATCTCTATTATATCCTCTAAATCTATTCTTCTTATAATATATAGATATATATTATATATATATCTTATCTATATATATGCTATAATCTGTCTCTATAATATAAGTCTATAGTAGACTCGTGGTATATTATAAATTCCCTTATGGGTGTGGTATATTTATATCTGTACTATCTATATATAATATATATATCTCTATGTATCTTATATATAATATATTTGTATATATACTATAACTATGTAATATATCGTCATATATTATGACATCTATATATATCTATTTATTTATGTTTAATAATATATATCTCTATAGATATATATCTGCTATCTATCATCATATATCACTATATATCCATATATACAATATATTATAATATATATCTAATATTATATCAATTATAAGTATATATAATTATATATATATATTTATTTAAATATATATTGTATATCTTTTATGTCTATCTATACCTCTTAAAGTTTATACTAGTTGATTGATATTCATGATAATATATAATATCTATATATATATATAATATATCTAAACACTTGCCGCGCAAAGTTCCTTCAGAACATTTTTCTTGTTGGAAACTCTTGGTCGACCCTTTCAAGTTTCTTAGGACATTACCAACTTTTAACAACTAAACATCAATAAACTAAATAACAAACCAGCTCTCCTTAAACCCTCTGGATTACAAATGAGGTTGAACGACGGCGCCTCTGCCCGCCTTATCTTCAACCGAACCCACCAAAATTCACTTAATTCTGCGTCAGCAGGAAAGGGAAATTCTTCGCTGCCTTTTGAAATTGTACCATCGAGCGAAAGTGAAAACTCTACTTTTGAATAGAAAGAATGAAAGTTCCATTTAAAATAGATCGTATTAAATTTCAATCTTTTTCCTTCCGGAACGTGGTTGAAGTTTGGGATTCGACGATAAACTAGCGCTATTTAAAGAAACGAATTACTCTAAGTTACCAATTTTAAAATTCATTTTTCACTGTAGGAAAGACCGAAGACTTTGAATAGAAAGAATGAAGTACATTGAATATAGATGTCTATCTTTCCCAGACGTGGTGACGTTTGATTGACGATAAACTAGCGCTATGTAAAGAAAATGAATTACATCAAAATTACAATTTTTAAAATTCATTATTCACTGTACGAAAAGACGTAGTTCAGTTATAGGTAAAGTTAGGGTATATAAAGGAGATGAGTCTCTTTCAAATGGCAAATTTTAAATTTGGTTTAATAATCCAGAATCTTTTTTTCCCAAACGCTGAGAGATTGTAAAGAATTTCAGTTTAAAACAAACTTTCATTGTATCAAGAAAATTAATTTAGATTATAAAAGAAAATTATTTCTCTTAGTTTCAAAATCCAGAATCATTTTCACCCAAACGCTCAGAGATAATAATGAATTTTCAGTTTAAAACAAACCTTACATTTTATAAAGAAAATGAATTAGATTATGTAAAAAAATGTATTTCTCTTAGTTTTAATAATCCAGAAACTTTTCACCCAAACGTTGAGAGATAATAATGAACTTCAGTTTAATACGAATTTACATTATATCAAGAAAATTAATTTAGTTTATATAATAAAAAGTATTTCTCTTAGTTTCATAATCCAGAATCTTTTTTTCCCAAACGCTGAGAAATAATAGTGAACTTCAGTTTAAAACAAACTTACAATATATGAAGAAAATAAATTGAGATTAAGAAAAGAAAATTAATTGCTTTCTCATTTCAAATATTACATTTATTTAAAAAAAAAACCCCAAACACTCTGAGACCAAATCAATGAAGATCAACCTAAAGACAAAACTTACGATAAGTAAAGTAAAGTGAGTTTTAGTTTTTATTTTATTTTAAATATATTTGAGATTTATCTAGACTCGCTTTCCCTTAAAACCCTTAGTGGAAATGAAGAGAAATCCCAGGCCGTTCTGGCCTTTCTGGCTTGTTGGGGCAGAATTCCTATGAAATAAAGAAAGAGGAGGTAAAAGCACAGAATGCTTCCTGCATACGAAGCGTGCATTATTTCCGGTGCCTCTGCCGCATGCAAATGCACATTGCAATACGACATGCAATCTACAATAGATATGGACTATTTTCTGAGCTTGAGTCCTGGAATATTCGCAGAATTTTTTATCATTTTTAATTTTGTTCTACATGTGTCTCAAATGCTTCGAGGATATTCCTCGAATATTTTGGGTCGTAGAAGCTAATAGATTTACTTATATCTATGATAGGAAATATTGGTCCATGCTATCTGGATAATTGACAGTGCGAGTAAGAAGCAAGCATTCGATGAACATTCAAACAAAATGATAATTGCTTTTGTTTGATTAACAAGTAAGTTATTGCTTGTAAGCTATACCCCCAAAACATTATTTAATCTCCAAGAATTCTACGCGATGTTAACTGTCAGTCTGTCTGTTTTTATTATATGTAAATGTCAGTCAGTTGCAACAATGAATCGTCATATTAATAGATAAGCGCTAAAAATGAAACGAAATATTTAAAAAATATTTTTGAACAGTTTTATAAACAAATTTCGCGTACTTGATTATCGGCTTGATAAATGAGATTTTTCGTTAGTCGCGTCACAGGAAAATATTCATATCTATTAAAAGTCAAACATCTACTGAGTTATATAGCAACATCATCAGTATGAATGTGGAATAGCTAAGCTTACGAGCAAGTGAAGGTCCATTGTTAATATCAATGTGTTTTTTATTGTTGAATTTGATGACCAATTTTAACCTTATCTTAGGGGATACATCTTATGTCCTCTCCGTCAAAGGGAGTGAGAGTAAAAACAGATAATTCTATTAGTGCCCTTTTTGGCATTCTGTTTAATTTTCCATACCCTCTGGT
>NC_087206.1:24176464-24193655 GCF_015104395.2 Macrobrachium nipponense
TTCTCCTTTATGCTGCGTGATTCAGTTTTTGACCCGACTCTCTCTCTCTCTCATCTCGTCTCTCCTCTCTCTCTCTCTTCTCTCTCTCTTTACACGTGCCACACAGACACCTACACACCTATTTTGTCAGTCGACTCGTTTCTCCACAAGGATCTCTCTCTCTCTCGTCTCTCTCCTCTCTACTCTCTCTCTCTCTCTTAAACGCTCGGCAGCCACAAAAGCATTCCTCTGTCAAGTCTGTCTTTCTGTAAGGATCCCCCAAAAAAAAAAAAAAACAAAAAGACCCCCCCAAAAAAGAAAACCCCCCCCACCCCACCCCCAAAAAAAAAAAAAGAAACACCCCCAAAAAAAAAAAACACGTGTCCTGTCTTCTGTCTGTCTGTCTGTCCTCTCTCTCTTCTCTCTCTCTTATCTCTCTTCTCTCTCCTCTCTCTCCCTCTCCTCTCTCTCTCTCCGCTTTCTCCATCTGTTTGCAGAGCGGTTTCCTCTAAGTCGTTTTTCTGATTGTGAATGGAACCGCGATCGTGATGCATAAATGTATGCTTCAAATAACAACTCATGCTTATACTTGTATACAATTGGCATACTTCCTTCTCAGCATACAATTACTTGTAAGTTCACTGGAACCCCTGTTGTCTATTGTTATAATAATACTTATATAATATGATAATAATACTCTTGTTTTCTACTCCTTTTCCTTCCAGCAAGAAGCAGATGGGAAGGACTAATATGCGTGCGTAAATATTTACAAAATTGTAGCATATCATCCAGGGATAGAAACAATAACATCAGCCTTCAAAAGCGACTCGAGGTGTAGCTGGCTTCTTCCAGGTATCTTTTTTTAAGTTTTCAAGCTTTTAAAAGACTTCAAGAAAAACTAAAACTGGAATACCGGATTTATTACCAGCTAATTTATTAGGTACTATATAGCATGAGGTTATGATATTCACAAGACTGGTGGATATTAGGGAACTCTGAGATTTTTTGTCTCTCTCTTTCTTTTTCTTTCTTTGTAGGAATCTATTTCTTTTGTCTTTCACTTACTCGGGTGGAAGCCTACAAAACTAGCTCTGCTGTTGTTGTTGCCGTTTCCTTACTGAAGATGTAGGAAAACCTAAAATTGCCCGAAAAAGGTGTTTTTGCGTTTGTTAAGATACAGAAATTTAGGATAGATATCTATGTTTACTTATGAACGAATTGTACAAAATAAATAACGTGCATGTTAACCAGCATAGAACAATAATTCGTAATGAAATATGGCGTATTGATTTTAATTTTCGTTGGTGAAACAGCACGCTTTTTTACCATAGATTTTAACACGCGCCCCGCGTAATCTGGAGGTTGGCTCAGCTTTGATTCTCTTAACTCCTTGATTCGGTAATACAAACGAAGTAGTAACTAATAATTGAGTTTGGTTTCGCTATAAGAAGTTTAAGATGTACATATACATCCATCTGGTCCAAAAAAACACCCTTAATATGAAACTTTCTCCACAGCATCCGTTTTTCATTCACAAACTCTGTGGGCACTCGCGTTCCTGGCACCTAACCTCCTGCTTACTGCACCCTAGACAGAGTGCGCAAAGTAGTTCTTGAATCTCTTCGTATATTGTGTGGTCGGATGTACGTGTGTGTGGTGTGTGTGGTTTAGAAAAAATTATGATACCATAGGATATATCCTCCCTCTCTCCATACTCTCTCTCATCTCTATAGCCCAGCTAAACAGTTCTTGAAAAAGAAAATCTTTGCCCTATTTTGTTTCTATCCTCTCTCTCTCTCTCTCTCTCTACCTCTCCTCCTCTCTCTCTCTCTCTCTCTCCTCCTCTCTCTCTCCGTCTCTCTCCTCTCGCTCTCTCTCTTAGAGTAGATATTCCTTATTATACTCCAAAATATTTGGCTTAATTATTATATATGAAATTTAATATAAATACCTTAACAGCTAATTGTTTGTTTATGAAAGCAATATGAAACGTATAATCAATCAATGTCATGAAATTACAAAAATTTCTCCATATTTCTAGCAAAGACCGCATAATCTTCCTTACTTTGAAGATATGCCAAGAGCAATATTACCATAAGTATTTCATATTAAAATTCATTAGGCATTTTGATATGAAATTTTTATCTTAAGTTTATCCAGAAGCCTTTACAACTTTTTATGGTTGTGAAATATTCAGTATTATTATAACCAATGTTAACCATTTGATCATATCCGTTTTAAATTCATAGTATTCATACATGAAGAATCCGGTTATTTTCTCTTTCTCCTCTCTACTTACTCACTTCACTCCACACACACGACACACAAACACACAACACACATCACGCCATATTATATTACTTATATATATATATATATATATATATATAATATATATATTATATATATATATATATGGATGAATAACTTGATCCACGCAGTATATAAAACGTATGCTATGTATAAATAAAGGTTTGTTTCACGAATGAAAAAAAATTGAAAAGCGAGATAAACACAGCACTTTCGGTGTAGTTCGACCCTTTACTAGCCGAAAGTTGCTTTTGCTATCTCGCCTTTTCATGTTTTTTCCTTCGTGCGAAAACCTTTATTATATCTATATATATATATGATATAGATATATATATATATACTTATTATATATATATATATATATATATTATATATATATATAACGACCCTATCAGTACCATTGAGATCACCTGTCCTGGTAAGTAATTCACAGCCAAAGGGAATTACATATGATTAAAGCAGTTGCACTAATTCGCTTTCGAAGAGGAATCGTTTTAGAATTAGAATAAGGCTACAGTCGATCTCATTGATCCCAGATATTAATCCATAACAGATCCGTCAGTCACTTATCATATTCAATTCTCATTACGACACAAATATCTCTAAGGCTCTTTGAAGTCGCCATTACTCTGGTTCATTTAGCATAGTGATTCTGATGGTATAATAGTATATGGAATTAATGTCGACTAGCTACAACAATTTTGTTATACACACACACATATATATATATATATATATATATATCTATATATATCTATATTATATGATTGTATATATATATATATATTATATATATATTTTTTATTAAATATATATATATATATATATAATATTAATATACATTATATATATAATATATTAGTATATATAATTTATATATTATATATATTATATAATATATATATAATATATACATATATATATAAATATATATATATATCTATATATATATATATATTATTAATATATTATATATTATATATATATAGCTATGATAATATAGATGTAAATATATATATATATATATATATATATATATATATCTATTATATATATAAATATGATATATAGTATATATATATATCTATATTATATATCTATAGCTTATATCCCTATATCTATATAATTAATATAGATATTTTATATATATATATAAATATGCCTATAATATTATATCTCTATCTATATCTCTATCTATATATATATATATATAAATAACAATATTATATATATATATAAATATTCTTATCTCAGTCTCTATATCTCTCTTCATTATAGTCTATATATCTCATATATATTATATATATATATATATATATATATGATATATATATATATATAATATATAACCTGTGAAAAATGTCTGTACAAATATTCCATCTAATAAAAGAGCCCATAAAAACAGCAAGATATAGAAAGTAAGTACTATATTTTCCTGTGAGAGAGACAGCATCTCTGAAAATTTTGAAATATAAGGTGACTTACTCTCAAAATTTGGCCGTTATTGTGGGCTTCTTTTATTATCATTATTATTATTATTATTATTATTAGTATTATTATTATTATTATATAGTATTATTATTATTATTATTATTTTATTATATTATTATTATCTATATATATCTATATATATATATATATATATATCTCTATTTATAATAGAATATGTGTGGGGTGTGGGTGTGTGGTTTTTTTGCCATACAAGATCTTCAAAAGTTTAATATTTATTAATACAAGTTACTTTGAATACCAGTTTCGAAACCATGCACTATTCTCTTACGGGCTACACGCAATCTTTAACACAACCCTCTCGTCCAGATTAAAATAACCTCTCTTCACCACAGAAATTGATAATCTTTTTCATTAGGACGGTCGCAAAGGCTTCTTTGAAAAGGATGAATATTGCACATAAGCAATAGTCCATCAGAGTGCCATTCCAAGCAAACCAGGCATATAGTCGATCGGTTTATACGTGCTCTTTGGAGCGTGAACGAATGTAATGACTGGATGCTCTTTAAGCAGCAAAGCGAATGCTTTAGGCGTCGTATTAGTGATTAATAGAAGCTTGGGCCTCGCGAATGGTTTTATTCTGGAGTCTTTGAAGTCCACTCATCAATATACGCTCCACGTCTTTAAGTGCAATATAATTTTATTTTTAAACTGATTGATTGCAAACGTTGAGTACTGAAAATATGACATTGGAATCTAACTATAATGATTTTGTAAAATTGAAGGAAGCTTGTTCTAGTATTCGTGATCAACCGCGCTAGCTGGACTTAATTTTAATTGCTGAGAAATATTATTTATTTATTTGATTTTTTTAAAAAAAACTTTTGGTTTATTTACAAAAATAATAAAAATAGATGTTTCTTATTTCGTCAATTTAAATTTGAACGCATTTTTTTTTTTTTAATTTCTCTTAAATTTTTCCCCCATGAAATAATTTCAAGCAGTTCAAATGATTTTAATCTCCCTAAGAAAACCCAAGGTCTCCTTTCAGTCAATTCATCATACATAATTGCAAATAGAAGAACTGAAGTTTCATATCTTCTTTACTTTAGCTTAATGCCTAACATAATACCCTTGACACTTTTTATAACGAATTTTTTTCCACACAACTAATCGATGGTAAGGTTTGGGGGGAAAATAGAGTTATTGAAAGAAATTGTTTTACTTCATACATTTATATATTGAACAGAAAATATACAAATTTTTCTGCTAGATTTCTTTGCATAACGGTAAAAGAGCCATTGTGTGTCTTGTAAGAACGTTTGTTAATTGGCCTCTCACCGCGACGAACAACCAACTAGGAGGTACAGGAATGATCATCTTAACTTATTCTCAAACCCAAAATGATATTTTTTAGGAAATATTATAATAAAAAAACACATCATATATATATTATATATATATATAGATATATATATAATATAATATCTATAATATATATATATGGATTTATAATATTGCTTGTAAAGAATATGCAATGAAAATCAACTATGCTACCATAAATTTCTTTGTCCTAAATGTGTTAGGAGCTATACAAAGTACACAAAATGAATATCAAGCATCTGAGTTTTATTTAGAAAAAAAATACATAAAATAGATTTACGCGTGTGTAACTGTATGAGTGAACGATGTGAAGTGTAGCAAGCACTGAAGATAAAGACGTTTGAAGCAGAGGAACCAACTCGCTACATATTAGATTACGTCGAAATTCTCACGCGAACTCGGAAAGTATATGGAATGGCAAATTCCGTACAATGTATAATGCTTTATAAACCAGCAGCTGTGACCCGGCACTCTCATTTGCTCACCAGATGCGGTCAAGTGAGGGTCCGTCCCCATGGCTCCAGAAAGAGGCGCCATATGCACGATCCTTGGCCAACTTTAACCTTAAATTAAAAATAAAAACTACTGAGCCCACGGTGGCTGGCAAATTTTTTGTGTGTTTGATGATTGGAGGGTGATATCTTAATACCATTTGCAGCCCTCTAGCCTCAGTATTTATTCTAGTTCTGAGGGCGGACAGACAGAGCGAGTTCTGGTTGATAAGTTACATTAATGATTTTGTACCGAAACGAAATTATAAGTAATAAGGAAAGTAAGTGGATAGATGCTTCTTCACTGACATTGTATCTCCAAATTTTATAACACCCAATTTCAGCTCGGAGGACCCATCCAGATCCCAATCATCTCAGCTCTCTTACGATTCAACTTATTTGCTAAACACCCCCTGCCATCTCTTCGCCCCCCCGCCCTCCCCCGCCCCCGACACCCCACCCCCGGCGCTCTCAAGTTGAAAGCATGCAAATCAACGATGTTTGCACTTGTGGAATCTGTTTCAATAGACCTGATCTTGTTGCCCTCGGTATAAGAAACTTAGAACAACTGAATATATATATTTTTTTTAAAGGATGATGGAAGCAAAGGCTACTCAAGAACTATCGAAAGATCGAGTTTCAGGAAAAAACGAGACGAAAAGAGGTAGACGAATATATCAACGGCGGACGCGCGCGAACGCCCGGGAGATAATGAGACCGCGGAAATTGTTGTTTCAGTGCTGCTGTGATGTCGAGGAGGAAGGGATGATGTTTCTCTCGTCCTCCCTCCCGGAGGACACGGCGGCGGGGATTCGGTCTCATTAGCAGGCGTTCCTTCCTCTATGTCCTAATGACTCCGAGGTGTCTCGGGGGGAATGAAGAGACAAACAACGCGACACGGAAGACGAGGACAAGCTCTCCATCACATCTTCGTCTCGAAGTCTTCTGCTGCCGAGTCCTCTTTACAAAGCCTCATCCTCACAATTACTTACGAGCTCCTCCTCTTCAGGTCTGGTTTGAGAGAGAGAGAGGAGAGAGAGAGAGAGAGATAGAGAGAGAGAGAGATAGAGACCTCTTCCTCTCACGACGGGGAAGCGGCTTGTCATACCCTCGTCGCAGCTTCTCATTTAATACTTTCCTGAAGCACTGATCATATTCTAACACATTTTATCTCTCTCTCTCTCTCTCTCTCTCTTCTCTCTAGTCTCTCTCTCTCTCTCCTTGCCATGACTGGGGTCCCACAGTCTTAATTATTTATATGTTTATTTTCTTTGTTATTTCTTTGTTTATTTAGTTATTTATTTGTTTATTTATTTATTTTGTTTACTTCTCTCGTTTTTGATGCAGAACTGAATGCTGTGACCTGAACTACTAACCACTTGACATGAAGCACAAGGAGAGAGAGAGGAGAGAGAGGAGAGAGAGGAGAAGATAGAGAGAGAGGAGAGAGAGATGAGAGATGTGTAGTTTTAGCGTGGAGACAGCATGAGAAAAAGAATGAACATTTACAGGGAAGAGAGATAGAGCTCAGAACGGAGAGAGGAAAAGGAAGAAAATGACCCGAACAGAGGAGAGATAGAGAAGAGAGACTCTTCACTCTCACATTCTCGAAATATTGTCTTTTTTATTTCCCCTTCGCTGATTCCTTTTTATTGCAGCTGAAATTTTATGGCCCATGCTTCCAGTACGGAAATGGCTGCTTGCAAATATCTATTGCAAACTTTACTTGGTGGACGTATCTTGGGGACGTTTACTGTTATTTACAGCCTTGGTATAAAGGAAAAAATATAACTCTTTCTGAATGAAGGTCTCAAGGATGGGCCCTCCGTGTGTCCTTGTGGCAGCCAATCACACAAATACACACATATACATAAACACATACACACACACACTCCCACATCAGAGAATATTATGATATGCAGTAAGTGATAGCAGGCGTGGAACATAAATTGAGAGAAAGAGAGAGAGAGAGAGTATGATCAATTTACACAGGCGACTTTTCTGCTCAATTGCACAACTACAGAGCCCAGATTTTGGACTTTGTTGGATTTGGGCTGAAGGTTGTGAAAATTATTATTTATTATTATTATTATTATTTTATTATATTATTATTATTATTATTATTATTATTATTATTATTAGTGTTGTTTGTTTTAAAAAATATTAGCAGTAATAAGATACCAGCAAAATATTATTATTATTATTATTATTATTTTTTTTTTTTTGCTCTACACACAGTCCTCCCAATTCGACTGGGTGGTATTTATAGTGGGGGTTGTCCGGGTTGCATCCTGCCTCCTTAGGAATCCTCACTGTTTCTTACTATGTGTGTCTTCTGCATGAGGCCCGGAGCTACTTCAGCCTCTAGTTTTTCTAGATTCCTTAGTATCCTCTCCCTCCTTCCTTGCGTGTTATTATAGTCCTGTCCGTATTTGCTCTTTTGGGTGTTGTGCTTTGTGTATTGTATATGTGTCCTGGTTTTCTGATCTATGCGCAAGATTTTCTTGGCCCTTCGTCCATTCCACTATTCATGCGCTGTATCGGATTTACTGGCACTGCCCATGTGTTTTAATGGCTTTTTATCATATTTCGGCGTTGAGTTTTGACTTGAGTATCGCCTGGAGTCTCTGCTATATTTCTTTCCTGATCGTGTCCTTCATCTCTTGATGTTTTAATATCCCCTCCTTCCACTATTCCCCAGGTATTTTGTATCCGGTCTCATCTATGTGTTTGATGTTGCTCCCGATCTGGTCGCTTATCCCTTCATTCTCGTTACTTTGCCCTTTTGTATTTTGACTAAGGCCCATTTTTCTATTCAAACTCCTCCTGATATCCCCATGAGGCCCGGAGCTACTTCGCCTCTACTTTTTCTAGATTCCTTTTCCGGGATCTTGGATCGGCCTAGTGCTCCTATGATTATGGGTACAATTCACTGTCATACCCATAACCTTATTTCTATTTTCAGATCTGATAACTTATCCGTTTTTATGATATTATTATTATTTTTTTATTATTATTATTATTTTATTCTTATGATTAATATTATATTGTATTATTATATGTATTATTATTATTAATTATTTTAGATTATTAGCTTTGTATCAATAATAATAATCTAATAATAATCATAATCATAATAATAATAATAATATAACAACAAAAATGATACTACGAAACCCTGAAAACACAGATCGTAAGTAAGCTATATGCAAATGACCACTGCTCATCGTTGGAATGGCTGGTTAGAATCCATTACTCAGTCACTACCTCTCTTCTCTCACAGCCTAGGAGCTTTTTTATTGGGGTTCCTTTTCTTTAAATTGAAATGGAATTCGAGAGAGAATTTCTCCGCGAGACTAAAGCACTGGAATAATACTCATTATTATTCCAGAAGAAGGCTCCAGGAACGTACCCGTAATAGCTTCCCCTCCCCCCCCCTCCCGCCCCCCACAAGCCCAACTCCCCCACCACCGCCCCTGCCGTTATTTTGTCTGAAAGAGTGGATGAATTTAGGTGTGAAATACAGTGTTAAGGAGTGGTGTGTGGGCCTGTATTATATATTATATATATATATATATATATATATATATATATATATATAGGTTTGATGTATGTATATATATAACAACCTGTATACATTACATATATATATATATATATATATATATAATATATATATATATAATATATATCTTATAACTATATCTAATATATATATATATATAGATATTATATATATATATATATATATATATTTGTGTGTGTGTGGGTGTGTGTATTACATACATACATATATATAATATATTATATATATCTACTATCTATATATATAATATAATAATATATTATATATATATAATATATATATGTATATGATTATTACATTTGTCCTTGACCTTAAAACGCATTTTTGGAATTTAAATTTACTTGCCTTGAATAAGAACGCACTTCGTCTACTCTACTTCTAATTACGCTTTTCCTGAATAAAAGTGGATTAATCATACCTTAAGTTCGGTAATCGAACGGTTAATGACGCTAGAAATGGAGAGAGATGTGACAACTTTAAAATTCATATACCTTTAAATTCTACTTCCATTCAAACTAATCAGCCTGATGGAGAGAATCGAGAACAGGACTACCTGGTGATCTGTTTAAGTTAAATGAGAATTTAAACTTTATAATCGCATCCCAGTGATGAACATGTTTGAGGTTCAATGTTACCCCCGAGGATCAGAGAGAGAGAGAGAGAGAAGGTGACAATAAAATTAGAGTTGCCACGGGTGTGAAAAGAGCGAGGAGCGAGAGAGAGAGAGAGAGAGAGAGAGGAGAGAGAGAGAGAGAGAGTTGAATGTGAAGATAGATTTTTGGAAGTTGCACGGAAAGAGATAGATAGAGAGAGAGATAGGAGAGAGAAGAGAGAGAGAGAGAGAGAGAGAGAGAGAGATTCACACGATTTCAAAGGCAAAAAAAGAATTTTTCCCCAGAAACATATTCGCGAGTCAGGAGGAGGCGTCACAGATACTTTCACTGAAGAATCAGGCAGCGATCTTTGAAAAGTAGGTTTTCCATTTTCGAAAATGCAGTCTCAGGCAGACATCGGGGACCCGACCGGGAGAGAGTTTTATGGAGACCAAGTGTTTTATGAATAAAAAGGATAAAATTCTGCTACTTCTCCGTAGTGAGGGATTTCCTTCTGATCCGTAAGGTCTGTGGGGAACCTTTATACGATTTTAATAATGATTGGTCATCGAATATGAAAATCCCTCTATTAGAATAATTAACGTCTTTCCCTTTGTTGTAGGTATGGTAGTAAATAAAGTTAGGAATATTAAATTATTTTCTGTTTGTTGTCGTATGGTAGATAAATACAAGTCAGGAATATTGAATTTCTTTCTGATTTGGTTTGTAGGCATGGTATATAAAATAAAGTTAGAATAATTCCGCCTTTCCCTTGTTGTAGGTATGGTAAATAAATAAAGTTAGAATAATTCAATTCTTTCCTGTTTGTTGAAGGTATGGTAATAAATAAAGTAAGGAATAATTAATCTTTTCTGTTTGTTGTAGATATGGTTGATAAATTATGTTAGGAATAATTAAATTCTTTTCTGTTTCTTGTAGGTATGGTAGGATAAATTGACCCTGTAAAGTGAAAAGCGAATAGTATATAATATTTAGGCTAAAGGCCAGGCCTTGGGATCTATGAGATCATTCAGCCAATTTAATTTTAGAGGACATAAAGCTTCATCATCATTAGTTTAAAGAGGCTATGGAATTCAGTCAGACATTATTTATTTTTATCAAAAAAAAAGGGGATGAATTCATGATTATTTTTTCAATCCTACAATTCTTATTAAATTATGAATAACATAAACTATTCTAAATAATACAATGAATGCTCGGAAAGTGCTTATATGTTTGCATCAAGACTTTGCTTTATTCCCAGAAAATCCCGTTTTTTTATAAAATAGAAACCATTTGTTCATAGTACTTTTTTTAGTGAACAGTTTAAGAACGAAAATTTTTTTTAAGTTTTTTTCAATACATTATATTCGATATTTTTTGTGTGCCTTTCCATATATAGTTCTTGACAACAAATCTGTTTTGACAATTAGCAAAAAAGGTGAAACATTTCACGTTCCATTACATGCCACTGCATCTAAAATGCAGCAGGTAGTTGTTCAGATCTCAAATTTCGAGATTTTGCTAGATGCAATTGATGGCAATTTTTCACTTACTCGGCGGTGAGTAATCCTTATAAACTGACTTTGGTTGTTACTCGGTGCTATTGTTCTCTTGCTATGGGCGACTTGAGAGCGGTGTAGGGACAAGCTTAAAACGTTCTGATAACATATCTTTTCGCGTTGATAGGCCGACAATATACAGGAATTTTATGATTAGAATATGTATGACTTTATTTTTAGAATGAAAATTTAAAGATTATATAAAATTCAAGTTAAACAGTACAGAACTAATCATTTCTCATATTATCACAGCGCATTTGTTTAAATTTCGCGTCGTGAAACACGCTATTTGACCGTAGATTTTAGCACTTTTTAATTTTGCGTCAAGTTTAGGAATATAATTTTTATAACTTATGCACGAGGGGACAGACTTTTACTGTGTCCAAGTAAGCTGGAGGTCGCATCACGCTTTTGTTACTGTACACTTGGCCTGTCCCTAATAGGAAAGTTGTATTGCTGTGTTTAGTTCTGTGTTATTTGTATATGACTTCCTGTTAGGGAAGATATTAAAACACTAGCTTATATAAATGCGTTAGGTGATGAATTTGTATATTTTCTTCTATATTACAAAGTCAACTTTGGATGTTCCATGTTTGGAAATTTTATTTAATTCTTATCAAGCGATTTTTTTTATTCTATTAATGTTTCTTTTTCGTTTATGTATCCACTATCTCTCTCTGCGTCTCTCCTCTCGTCTCTCTCTCTCTCTCTCTCTCTCCTCGCTCTCCTCTCTCTCTTTCTTCCGTGGCAATTCCAAAATTTATTTTCACGTTTAACTCTCTCTCTCTCTCTCTCTTCTCGTTGTTATCTCTCTCTCTCTCTGTAGCAACTCCAAAATTTATTTTCAAATTTACACACTCCTCTCTCTCTCTCTCTCTCTCTCTCTCTCTCCTCCCTCCTCTCTCTCTCCTCTCTTCTCTGTGGCAACTTCAAAATTTCCTCTCTCTCTCTCTCTCGATAGTACCATCTTGCTTGGTGAGACGTAACGCGTGAAGTCAATAATCAACGATATCACAAGTTTAACATACGACTAGAATTGAGAATATCTAGAAGTTTTCGTGAACATATCGGTGATAGATTATGTAAATAGTAGGATAGAAAGCGTCTTCTAGTAGTTTTAGCATGTAATACTATAATCAGAACAAGAATGCAGTAAAGGTTCCAACTGCGGGAAAAGGTGCGTAATTTGGCGTGTTTAGCAGATTCGCAATACGATGAGGTAGCAGAAAGGGACTGCATTTCTCATCTATGAATCAGCAACAGTCCTAACCAAAAGATACCAAAAGCAGTCATAGATATATTAAAGGATATATCCTTCAAACTGGAACAAATCTATGAAAAACATCTTGAATATTTACGAAGTTTCAAATAAAATACAAGTGGTCAGAGACTCATAAAGAAATATATACAATATAACCAACATTTCCGACAAAGAAATGAATACAGGTGAATCTTGTGAATAGACTAATTTGATGCATTCGGAAAAGATGCCAAAGCATGCAACACTGTGTAAGGTTTTTGGTATAGCAATAGCATCCACAAAACCTAATACAAGAAAATGTGCTGCAATGCAACATTCCGACCCATTCACAGTGTGCTGTGGGTCATACAAGTTTGAGAAAAGATTAACAAGAATTTGTTGGTTCAACATGTCTATCATGATGACAATTTTTTATTAATCAAGATTGAAGTACAATTAGTTGAGGATGAAGAAGAATAGGAAGAGGAAGAAGAAGAAGAAAAGAAGAAGAGGAAAACTTAGGAGAAGTAAACAAAAATGAAATGACAGAAAAAAATAAGAGAAAACAAGAACAAGATAAAGTTATGGATGCAGAGATACTCATTGATACTAATATGAGGCAATAAAGCAGCATACCTACGAAGAAATAATTACGATATGACAACTATAAAAGCAAATCCCGAAGGTCTCTACCCCCAATCTAGTACACAATGACCGGGAAGAGGAAAAATAGACAAGAAAGCAAAATCTGCACCTTTGAAAAGAGGGAATTGCAGATTTGGCGAAAGATGTTACTACAAACATCCTAAAGATATGTCAAAACTAATGAAGATAATATGGTAAAATGGTGCATACTTGTGGATATGGGGATGAATTGCCAGAGATCTGCATCATCCAAAAATATGAAAAACCTAAAAGAAGGAAAGAGATGTAAGTTCGACAAAAAATGCAAATATATGCAACCCTGTAGCCATGAATCATAATCCAAATAATAACCAACCAAGTAATAAAATCCAAAATAGAAAGAAACAATAAGATAGAACGAAGAATATCAGGTAAACGAGAAAGCAAAACCACCAATGATATATGCGAGGTTCAACAAAAATTTCAAAGGCATCAGGCTCCGAATTCCTACTCAAAGAGATAATAACTGTATTTATTATGCAAGAGGATAATTGCCAGAAACGGAGAACATTGCAGATTCAGACACAAAATGATAATTATGATGAAGGGAAATCAAAATATTATGAAAAGTTGGATTTTTAATGTCAGAATTTCTGGAATGGAAAAAAGAACAAACATACCAGAACAGAGAAAGAGACAATGGGAAAATCCTTATTACTTATCAGTATTAAATGACGGGAAACACGGCAAACCATCATAGTGATTGAAGGCGCAGGGTTTTAGTTACGAGTAACTCAAAAGAAAAATAGAGTACTTATGAAGAAATACCCAAAATGTAAAAGAAATAGATATAATGAATATAAGTGTAAACCTGGTATTTCCAAGAGACTGGGAATGATGATCCACATAAAAGGGTTCCCAAACTTATAGATCATATAGAAAAAAGTAGGATCCAAGGGGGCATACCGCGCAATATAGGGGAAAGACAAAAACAATGAAAAATATATAGACATCTAGTAATCTCAGAATGTGAACTAATGCGGTATAATGAATCTGAAAAATTGATGAACATGTAATATATAGACCTCCGAATACTAAAGATTTTGACTTCATAATTGAAAAATTGGATGATATATGTAGAAATCCCAAGACTTGGACTATTCTCTATCTGGTGGACTTCAAACTTTCCTTTCGTAGAACTGGAAAGAACGAATAGGAGATTGTGGTTTGTACTTATCTATAAACGAGGTAATAGTAGTGCAAGAAGATAAGGGCAATTTGAAAAGCTATTAGATATGCTACTAGAATACAACATTCAACAAATAAATTCACCTGCCACAAGAAGGAAATACTTTAGAAGACCTAGTATTTGTGAACGAGATGAATTATGTTAAAGAAATAATAGTTTTATAAATGCGAGTATTTCAGACCATAATGCAAGATTACAGTTCATTCCAAAGCCAGTGACAATAGAGATAAGCAAAGAAATGAAAAAGTGGGAAGGGAATATGAAAATACAACTTCGAACAGTAAAAAATAATAAATGGTCAGAACTTAATGAAGAATTACACAAAGATTGGGATAACTTTTCGTAAGTGATGACATAAGGGTAAATCAGGGAGAATTATATAAAAATATTGAGATAATGTGGAAAATTTTTTATATACCGAAGAAGAAAAGTAAACATCATTCATGCATACCAAGAGACAGAAAGGATCTTGTCCAGAAAAGTCAGAAAGTGGAAAAAGGTCTTGCAAAGAAAAAATGCATGGAAGTTATAGAAACTAAAAGTAGATAAAAATAGCAGACAAAAGATTATACAATCAAAAGAGAAAATGAAAACGGTAACTTGGAAGAAAAACCTATTAAATATCAAGCAAAACCCCTAAACTATTATACTCATATGCTAAGAAAATGAATAAAAGAGAATCGAAATAGGCGCCTCCCTTGAGAATTGAGGAAGATTAACGAATGAAAAAAAGGAATTTGAACATACTGGCAGACGATATAAGAGAGAATTCACCCCTAGAATAGATAATGAAGATAATGATATAGAAGTAATGGATGAAAATAGTGACATATTTCGCTGACATCGATATTAATGAAGCTGATCGTGTGCAGGCTATTATGAAATTAAAATGGAGCTGCTGCAGGGCCTGAGTGGATTCCTGCTATTTGTTAACGAAAGTAAGTTCATTCTATCTATTGATCGCAAAGCCACGTTGCAATATTATTAAGACAAAAGTGTAGATACAGGCAGATATAGGACGAGCACAAATTAGCTATATTACCCTACTTTCAAAAGTGGGATCAAGACTAGGTAGAGGCAAGTAATTATATGGTCCTGTGAGTCTAACATCACATATTATGAAAGTGTATGAAAGGGTATGAACAAAATATATATGAAACATTTCATAAAAAATAATTTGTTTTATAAAGACAACATGGTTTCGTACCCGGAAAAAGTACACAAACCAAGCTGTAGTCCACCGGAAAACAAATTTCAAAAATCTAAAAAGCGGACAAATGAAACAGATGTGGTTTATTTCGACTTTGCAAAACTTTTGATAAGTAGACCATAATATATTAGCGAAAAAATTAGAAAACACAGTACGTGTATAAAGAGAATATGGTTAAAGAATTTTACACAACGAAAACAGATAGTTAATTGCAAACGACAGAAGAATCGATGAAGCCAGGTAATATCCGGTGTGCCCAAGGTACGGTGTTGGCTCAATAATGTTTTGTTATTATGATTGAAAGACATTGACAATAATGTTTAAGGATTCGGTAGCTGAGTAGTTTCGCAGATGCACAAGAATAAGTAGCGAAATTCTGTGATGAGAGCTAGGAAGCTCTACAAAGTAGACCTTAACAAAGGATATATGATTTGGCCAGAGGTTAAATGGAATGGTATTTAAACTCTGATAAATTGAAATCAATAAATTATGGAGACAGAGAAAGAACGCTGCTATGCATATAAAGGGACCTAATAATGATACCATCACAAATAAGGAAGCAGTTAAAGACCTGGTGTGATGATGAATAGGAACATGTTTATGCAATGATCAAATAGCAACTCTGTTGGCAAAATGTAAAGCAAAATGGGGAATGTGTTACGGCACTTCAAAACAAGAAAACGCTGAACACATGATTATGCCTTTATAAAACATATGTTCGTAGTCCACTTGAATATTGCAATATGATATGGTACCCACACTATCAAAAGGATATTGCACAAATAGAGAGTGTACAAAGGTCCTTTACAGCTAGAATAGAAGAAGTTAAGGACCTAGACTACTGAAAGACTACAATTCTTAAAATTATATAGTCTAGAAAGGAGAAGAGAACGCTACATGATAATTCAGCATGGAAACAGATAGAAGGAATAGCAGAAAATATCATGGAACTAAAAATATCAGAAAGAGACAAGCAGAGGTAGATTAATAGTGCCCAAAAACTATACCAGGAAAAATAAGGAAAGCACAGGACGGACATTAATCCACTACGCACCAGCATCGATAATGCAGCGTATATTCAATGCGTTGCCAGCTCATCTGAGGAATATATCAGGAGTGAGCGTAGATGTGTTTAAGAATAAGCTCGACAAATATCTAAACTGCATCCCAGACCATCCAAGATTGGAAGATGCAAAATATACCGGAAGATGTACTAGCAACTCTCTGATAGACATTAGAGGCCTGCCATCTGACAGGGACCGTGGGGCAACCCGAACAAGATGTAAGGTCTGTAAGGTCGTAAGGTCTCTCTCTCTCTCTCTCTCTCTCTCTACTGTGGCAACTCCAAAATTTATTTTCACTTTTAAACATTCTCTCTCTCTCTCTCTCTCTCTCTCTCTCTCTCTCTCTCTCTCTCTTTGGCAACTCCAAAAATCTATTTCACATATAACATTTTCTCTCTCTCTCTCTTTTCATCCAAAAATCTTCACCCTTCCCATTAGATTCACCACAGAC
>NC_087206.1:24194155-24292873 GCF_015104395.2 Macrobrachium nipponense
ATATAGGACAAGGTTATTTTATGTTATACGAAGTGTTGTTAAGTCAAATATCACTTGAATTCGTATCGTTTTGAACAAAATTTTGTTATTTTTTTGTTAGTAGATGGCACTGGTGGCATGTTTATTGCATAAAAAAAATCAAGATTGCGTTCGATATTTTCACTTTATTTTATCAGAATATGACCAAACTTTTTTTTTTACATATTTATCTTTATCAGAGTGAACAAAATAAATTGTGTTCTTTCATGCCAAATAGTTTTGATTAACACACATTTCTCTCAAATTTTGTTTACAGTCGAGTTTGATGGTGCATTACCAAAGTTTCCATGTTGCTAATGCACAATAATAGTTGTTAGCAGATGAACATTCTTTCCTCAGCTTCAGCTACAACTAGCAGCTTAAATTTAGCCGTATACGCCCTTGCCGATCTTTTCTCCATAGCGAATGAGGATATAGTAATGTAAAAATATATCAGTCCTATTCTGTTTAATGTCATGTGTAACATAACTAGAGAAATTTTTACTATCGTACGATGGTTGAAGTGCATGCAAGCCACTGTACTTATCAGATTCGGTTGTTCATAGCAAATCAGCCGTTTCTGGTTGTATGTGTTTACACAAGTACATATAACATTACTGACCACACTTTTAGCTTTCTCTTTTACTCTTTTTAACTCAACTAGAAGATAGGATTGATAAAGAGATGGAGGAAAAAGGGTTAGCCTAACTAGAAAATGGGATAGATAAACACAAGGAAAAGAGGTTAGCCTATTGTGGTTTGGTCTCAAAAATTGAACTCGCATGTTACTTGAGATACATGTTCAAATCATTGTTTTAGGGTGAAAATTTGGGGGTTGCATGATATGCGAGAGTGCGTGTTACACAAGTATATACAGTATTCTTTTCTTCTTAAACTGAACAATTTGGTATCGTCTCAGAGATAGATGTCAGTAGTATTTTGTTGGGATTGGTGAAAACTCCAAGTCAAAAATATTGTAAAACAAATTATGAATAACAAAAATGATCATGTGTGTTCTTATTTTCAACATCATGACAATATTCAATCCATTCCCCTACACAGGGGAACTGTTTATTGGTATTTTTATTGTGAACTGTGGGCAATATTCTACATGATTTTTGCTGAAACCTTTCAGGCTCCAGCTAAGTAGTTGCTGTTTTTATTTTTCATCTGTTCCTCATGGTTTCTTCCCAACTAGCCATCCAACTTCAACTTGTCTTGTTCCAACTTTTTCATCTCATTTAAAATCACAAGATCAAACTATATTAGGCCAACCAAATCATAGTCTAAAATCAACATAGCATAACTATTAAAATCAAAACCCAGTAATGTAGGTAGTATAACTTAGTTAGAGTATACAAATAAATGCAAACATGGCTGTACTAATATTCTTACCTGATGAGCATCTAAATCAATGATCATGACCTTTTTAATCTTTGGATAATGAGAGAGAAGGAAATGAATAGTAAGTGTTATGTCAGCATATGCACAAAAACCGCCACCTTTGCTCCCACAGCAGTGATGAAAACCTCCACCAATGTTTATTGACCAACCA
The DNA here is from genome assembly GCF_015104395.2 of Macrobrachium nipponense. NCBI lineage: Eukaryota > Metazoa > Arthropoda > Malacostraca > Decapoda > Palaemonidae > Macrobrachium > Macrobrachium nipponense. Next base: position 24,195,729 of record NC_087206.1, read on the forward strand.
CGCTCCACAGCCAATTTTCCTGCCAGAACACTACCTCCTGTTTGGTACCTATGGTATTAGAAAAGAACTTGTAACTAACTTTTCTATTATTTTATAGAAGAAAGTTATTTTTAAAAAATTAAACAACATATGATACTTGAAAAACTACACTGCTATTCATGATGACTATTTATGGTGAGATGTGACAATTTCATATATCCATATACCATACAAGTGCTATATGATCTTCTTCCTGTTGCTGACTGCATATCAACTACATCAAGGCAAACCGATAGATAATGTAAAATTTTAATGTTCATAAAAGTGAATTATTTGATTACTTCAAAAAAAACTTCAATTTGAGAAGAAAAATCTTATAAAACTAACTATACATACCTAAAAGGTTTTAAAACTTTCTTTTGCAACAAGACATTGGGTACAAGGGCTGCATGGTGGGACTTCAGTATTTTGGCTACATTGACACTCCACTGAAAACAATGAAAATATACAATACCATTTTAGTAATAAGCAATAAGGAAAATTTTCAAGAATAACTCAATATATTATATTGGTAGTGTTACAGGGCAAAAGTACTTATTTAATGTATTAGATTACTTGAGTAGTGAGATATGTGGGATCACAAGAGAACGCCTTGTCAAAAAGAAATATGAAACAGACTATACTACTCTCAGATCTTGACATTCAAAATTAACCTATGAACCGAATGTACACAACTACCTGATTCAAGTGTTCAAAAAAGGGTGGGATTTTGACGTAAGGAAAAATCTATTTCTGGCGATTGGCTCGTGTCGCCAGCGAAATATCCTTTAATCTATTATTTCTAGGGTAAATGTACTAACACATACCAGAGAATAAATAAAATAAAGAAAAAGGTCAGTATAACTGACTCGCTCACCCTCCAGGAGGGTGTCGGTATGAACACTAGGCGAGTGAGACCACTACCACGAGCCAAATGCCAATAGAAATCTCCCACTACAAAATCCCTCCAAGAGGGGAGCCGACCCACAGAGTGAGCAGCTCGTACTACTACTACTCCATCCCATGCTGCCGACTGCTGCGCCTCTGGTTGGCCATCCTGAAGTTAGCAGACAATCTTGGGCGAAGGGATGGGTAGGGTGGGATTTTCGCTGGCGACAACGAGCCAATCGCCCCAGAAATAGATTTTTCCTTACGTCAAAATCCCTTTTCTGGGCTCAGCTCGTGTCGCTGCGCGAAATCGTACCAGAGAAATAGCACAAGATTGTAAACAAAAGTAATAAAATGAGAATAAAAATAAAATAAATCAGAATAGGTCTCAAATAAAAGATAAAATATATATGAATAGACTATAATTGCTAAAAGATACATATACACAGGGGTATAAAATTAGAAATATGCTTAAATTACCCTTAAATCTAATCATGTTAGTTAACATAAGGTAATTACATATGTACAGGTAAAATTATTTACATGTATCAATGTTATCTGTGTAACAGCATGTATCAAAAGTATAATAGCAATTAATAAAAACGATCAACAATAATAATATATAAAGGAATATATATGACTTAATATACAAAACCCGTAATCATTATAATATGATGTATCCCCTAGCATAAAAATAAGGGGAAACATCCATGAGATCAATGTTTATAATCATTTGTGAGTGTCCCTAACCAGACAATAAGGGGCACCCACTACACTATCACAAAAGCAGCTAAGACACAAGGTGAATGCAAATGAACCAGGTAGGAATAGACGAACTTTGGGTGAGGCAGGTAGAAAGGAGGACTGAATCTTCTACTACAAACTAGCTAGAGTCAGGGGAAACTATGTTACCCGCTGCTACTGCTGGGAATTTCAGAGCTTCCAAGGACTTAAGGTAGTGACGTTTGAACAAAAAACTGTAGGCGATTTCCATTCCAGTATACTTTTTCAACTCATCGAAGTTCATATGTTGGGAAATAATTAATTCGATGGTGGCTACTGCCCTGGACATCATGTGCTTTCGGGAAAGAGTCAGGATTGGCTTGCTTAATAAAGTACAGGATTTGTTGCCTGATGCCTTAATGGATAAAGTTCCACCTTTTTCCCTCCTAAAGACCACCCGACGAAGATGAGGAGGTTCTAGACAGAAAGGCTCGTAAGGTTGTAACTGGGCAAAGAGAAACATCTTGTGGAAGGGGTAGGACCTTCCAAGGTTCCCACCTCATCAAAGGATCTTCATTCTTTGCTAAAAAGCTACGTTCCGGAGAAAGTAGGACTTCTCCTGTGGGAAGGAACTGAATATGATCCGGGTCTCTGGATAGAGCCGACAGTTCTGAAATTCTTGCTCCTGAAGCTAAGCTTAATAAAAATAGGGTTTTTCTTAAGAGCATTATAAATGAGCATGATGTCATTATCGGTTGTTTCGGAAGCCAGTTTTAGGACATCGTTAAGAACCATGAAACTGACGTAGGCCTTACAGAAGGCCATAAGCCTAGACATGCCTTAGGAATAGACGAGAAGTAGGAATCCGTCAAGTCTATGTTAAATCCAAATTGAAATATCTTTTTCAAAGCTGACTTGTTTGTCGTAATCGTGCTAGCTGCTAAACCTTTTTCAAATAAGGATCTGAAAAAGGATATAGCTGAATTAACTGTCATGATTCTAATATCCGAATCTCTCAGGAAGGTTGCTAACTTTTGACAGCAGCATCATACTGCCTCAAAGTCGAATCCCTTTTATCGGATTCCAAGAATAGAATATTCTGAGGGTCAATATTCGCATCTCTTTTTGCCGCAAACTTCATGAAATCCATAAAGTTAGGGTTTTGAGAATCCCTGAGGAAGCGAACACAGTCTTCATTTGCACTGACTGGGAGAGCTTGGGACTGGGGATCTGAAGAGGACGAAGGCCCAGCTCCAAAATTAGAGGATACCAGTTGCTCTTCGGCCAGTCCTGGGGCTACTAGAGCCACTTGACCCTTGAATGTCCTGAGTTTGTTCAATACTTTCATGAGAGATTCACTGGAGGGAAGACGTAAATCTTCTCCCAGTTGTTCCAGTCTAGAGCCAGGGCGTCCGTGGCATAGGCCAGAGGGTCCAGGTTGGGGGCTACATAACACGGTAGTTTGTGGTTCGCTTGTGATGCGAAGAGGTCCACTGTAGCCCTGGGACTCTTTTGAAGGATCCATTGGAACGAACTGTTGTCCAGTGACCATTCCGACTCTAGGGGTACTGATCGGGATAGGGCGTCTGCTATGACGTTTCTTACTCTCCAGCTATGTGAGTGGAGGAAAGATGCCAACTGAACTTGTCTGCCAGGGAGAAGATGGCTATCATGACGTGATTTAGATGACGTGACTTGGAGCCTCCTCTGTTTATACAATGTACTACCACTGCGCTGTCCAAGACTAGCTTTATGTGGGAGTACTTGGGTGGGCGTAAAACCTTTTTAGAGTCAAGAACACTGCCATTGCCTCCAGTACGTTTATATGGAACTGACGGAACTGAGGTGACCAAGTCCCTTGAACCTTTTTGACCTGGAATACCCTCCCCAGACGCTTAAGGACGCGTCTGTGTGGATGGTGACCCCTGGTGGAGGGAACTGAAGGGGTACTGACATTGATAAATTCTTGACTCTCGCCCATGGCCGAAGTCGATTCTTTAGAATCAGAGGCACTGAGGGATAGTTTGTCCTGGACCTGACGTTTGCTCGCGAGCGCCAGATTCTGGTTAGGTCTTTCAGTTTGGCTTTCATAGGAATACGTTTGTCACTGATGCAAACTGGAGAGAACCCAGGATCCTTTCCTGGGCTCTCCTTGACGCTAGTTTGTGACTTAGAAATAGCTTGACTGACTTTGCTATTTCTTTCCTTTTGGTTGATGGAATCGACAGAGTGTGGGGATGCCAGATTCCATTGAATGCCCAGCCACTGAAAGTTTGACTCTGGAGTGAGTCTTGATTTGGTCCTGTTTATTTTGAAGCCTAGATATTCAGGAACTGAATCACTTTCAGAGTAGCTCTGTTGCATTCCTCGACTGTTGGGGCCCAGATCAACCAATCGTCGAGATACGCTACTACCATGATCCCTTGCGATCTGAGTTGTTGCACTACCACTTCCGCTAGCTTCGTGAACACTCTGGGTGCCACGTTGAGTCCGAATGGAACTACCTTGAAGGAGAATGTCTGGTCTCCTATCTTGAAACCCAGATACGGACGGAAGTGTCTTGCAATAGGGATATGATAGTAAGCGTCTGTAAGATCGATAGAGGTGGTGACGGCCCCACGGGGAAGTAGGGTCCGCACCTGTGAGATCGTGAGCATCTTGAACTTGTCGCAGCGGGATGGCTAAGTTTAAGCGGGACACAAGTCTAAGATTACCCTTCTTTTTGTGAGCCTTCTTTGGCACGCTGAACAAGCGACCTTGAAATTTTAATCTCTTGACTTTCGGCTATAGCTCCTTTTGAAGGAGATCGTCTGCGTACTCTGTCAATTCCTTGGAAGGAAGTTGACGGAAAGGTCTGGATGGAGGTGGGTTCATCAACCAGCTCCAACCCAGACTTTTGACACTATGCTCTGAGCCCATTGGCTGAAGTTCCACGGTGGCGAAAGTGAAACAGCCTCCCTCCTACCTGAAGTTCTTCATTGGTTCTGGTAACCGCCTCGGCCTCCTCTGAAGCGCTTTCCCCTGTTAAAGGAGCCTCCCGATCCTCTCCCACGAAAGGAACGCTTACCTCTACCTCCCTTACCCGCGGTCATACTTCTGAGAAGCTTGACTCTCGAAGGCTTGATTGTAAGCTGGAGAGATGGACTCTAGAAGGCTTGATTGTAAGCTGGAGAGATGGCGTAAGAGGGGCGCTGTGATGGCTGAGGCTGAGGGGATATCACATAAATTGGCTGTGATTGACCTTTAGAAGTGGAGGGTTGGGCTGTCTGCACTAACGGTACTGTTGGAACTTGTGAGGAAAGCGTAGTTGCGTTCATTCGATAAGGTTGGAAACGCCTGGGTTTCTTTTGTCCCTTACATTTAGGAGTCAGGTCTTGCCTCCTCTTAGCCGAAAGGCCCCAACGATCCTTAAGGCTCTGGTTTAAAAAACATGGTAGCCTCCGATGGACCTCCTTAACCATAGCTTCTGGGAAGAGATCTGCTCCCAGATGCTAGACGAGAGTAACCTATTCGGTTCATGCCGAATGGTTGCCTCTTGTAGGACATGCTTCCTACAATTCGTCCGAGCAGTGGCAAACTCAAACATATCGACTGTACCGTTTGAGTCAGGGCTTTGGTCATGAGCTTAAAAATCGGTTCTGATCCATAAGCCATGGTAGCTACCTCAGACATAGCCATATAGAATTGATGGATCTGGCTAGACGCGATTTTGCATCAAACTCGGCCTGAATAAGGCTATCTGGGACGCCTGGGTAGCTTTTCACCAAACTGCTCCATAGCACAGTCCGGTTGAGTTTGCCAGCTGAGAATGTATTCGGCAAGTCTTCCCACAATTCTCCAACTGAGGGGAGCAACGGAGAAGTGGGATCCGCTTCCTTCAACTGCGGTATAGATTCCCCCTTCTGGCCGCTGGGATGGTCGACCTCGCGATCTTGGTTAGGAACGGGAGCGGGGGTACTCTCATCCATTGTAAAAATGGTAAGGGACTCTTAAATGGTTGTATCTGGTGTTAGAACAATCCATGTCCTCTAAACACCTGAGCCATTCTCTCTGAGCCTGGTCTCGTGAGTAGAGGACTGTCTCCTTAGGTACCCTATCGTCCCGCACCATAGCCGACGGCGTAAGCCTTGCGTAGCCTATGAACGGAGGCTGGAGGTCTTCCGGGAAGAACTCGAAGTCCTCTATTCTTCGAGTCCCAAATTCCGGTATAGAGATGAGACCGTCCTGGAAGGGGGCGTATGATGCTACTCTCCACGGATTGTTCATAGAGAACTGAGGTAGTGAGTCATACGGAGGAAGTTGGGATCCACTCGTGTTGGACAGTGGAGGAGAGGCTAGAGGAGCTTCTCTCGCCCAGCTATAATGGAGTCCTGGGAAGTAATCCTGTCGACAGACGAGAGATCATTTGCTCCATGCTACTCTTTAAGGACCCACCCAACCAGGTCACCCACCTGTTGCAACAGGCCAGCATTGGGGTCCAAAGCCGGAGCTGCTGCGGAGGTGGAGGGGAGGCTCTGAATCGGAACCAAAGGTAGCGGAACTGGTGATTCTGCCGGAGTGCGAGATCTCTCTCTGGAGGATTTACTCCTCGAGGACTTAGAGCCGGAGCTAGAAGCTTTAGACCTGGATGCTCCGGGATTCCCAGCCGGAGACTTACGGGAGGAGGATGAAGCCGAAGTCGTCTTCTTAGACGACGACGACGTCTTAGTCAAAGTCATCACCTTAGACTTGACCTTAGGTCTAACCGAAGCATCAGGAGGAGAATATATTTCGTCACCCGTAAAGCCTTGGAAGGATGGAGAGGTTGCAGGAGTAGAAGAAACAGTACCTCCCAAGCCCAAGGGTGACCCTTGGTGTCCACCGTACCTACCTCGACCAACAGGTCGTCTATACCTACCATAGGTTCAACATTAATATCTAGGGTCGCGACATCCGTAGAGATATCCTGGTCCTGATCAGTTAATGAAGTGGCCAGCTGTTGTTGGATGAAGGCGATAGTCGTGGATCCGCTTCTACCGGGTCGACGTATCCTGTCGCCTTGCCTCCGGGGAAAGGGAAGATTAGTAATGCCAACCGCTTCTCTAGGATGTAGGGCTGTCCCTTGGCGGCGTTTTTCCCAAAACCGCCGACCCAGGCCCGCAGGGTAGCCAGAGCGGTATCTCTTACCGCCGGAGCCTGGAAGAGAGGGCGTAGTTTAGATTTAAGAATCACTTAAAACTAAAACTTAAAGTATAACTTAAATTAATTGCCTTAAGTTAATATGATGAAAACTTAAGCGCTAAAAAAGAAGCGGAGCAGCTACTGGAGATGTAAAACTTACCCCTTCCAAAAGCTGGCTCACCAGATCGTAAACATATGGTACACGTCTCATGGTACCAGACCTGGATGTCCCCGAGCTGAGTCGCGCATGGAGCATGGGACCGGCAAACTTCGTGTCCACAAGGGTCCTGAAGTGTGGCGGAACATCCCGGATGCTCACAGTTGTGGCCTGTAAGTGGGGAGACATGAGTATCTTAAAAAAACATCACTACAGTCTAAAGGACAGAAGAGCTCCGATGCATGCCGGAGCTCGGAAAAATTTGGGCATAAACCCCTCCCTGCATCGCCTGAATAGGCTATAATCCCGGAGAGATCCGGTAAGTATGTAAGGGTAGGGGGATGGTTTAAGGTTTCTAAGATAAACTTAAAGATAACTTAAACCTAACACACAAGCAACCCGGACTAAGTCCAGTGCGTAGCGGAGTGTAGTAACTCAGCAAAACGGTACGGTTAGTAGAGACCCACTGTATGCTCCGGTCCACTCTACTGAGTGGACTAACAACTCTCCGCTGGATCCACCGGACTCCGATCAAGAAAAGGAGCCCTAGTAAGATGGGAAAGAGCGAGAAGACATACAGGCTCAAGCTAGCCCGGAGCGACAAGGTAGCGCGGAGGGTGGGTAAGGCCAGTACCCCCCACTCCGTACCAACCGGCCGGACCGAGAAGCCGGAGAGGTCGAGAACCAGTCTGGGTCTGTCCCGACTCCCTAGCCCCTCCGCCTGAGGGGAGAGAGAGGGAGGCAGGCCTCGGGTATGAGGAGCGAGCATGGGGCAGACCGACCCCCCGCCCCCGCCCGACTCTATGGAAGAGCGGAGGGGGGGGAAGAATGACTGGACAGGAGTCTGGCTGCCCGTGATCACGAAGTGACCACTAGGCGGTAAGACCAAAAACGACAACTAAGCCTAGGACAACCACTGATCAGGGAAATGCTATCGGGAAGCATACTGAACTGAAAAGCGGAGGCAAATAAGCCCACTGGGCCGAACCAACTGATCAGAGAGATGCTATAGGGAAGCAACCGAACTGATGAGCGGTAGTATAGGCTCAAAGAGCCAGGATAGGCTAAGCCAGACGCCCAACCTAACTAACCTAACAATAATAAAATACACAGTTATATAAATAAATAATGAAAGAAAGAAAACAATATAGCAGGAGAAAAAATCCAGGAGTGTACGACTAACCCGAAGGCAAGTCTACCACAACAAAAGCTAGTCAGAGGCCGATACTAAGAACCTGGACTAGGGTCTGGATAGAAGAAGCCTACATAAGGTAAATACATGCATGCATGACAAACCTGAGTAGACCGTACCCTAAGTAAAGCAAAGGGATAATCATAAAGAGCGAAGATAAATAAGGGGATGTTCTAGGTATGGGAGACAAGAACGAACCCATCACGAGGCAGAACCATGCTGCCATGCTTCCGACCCCGAGATCGTATTTATACCTAAAAAACGGCAAATACCGTCTCAGGGCCGGAAAAAACCAACTAACCGTAAATACTGAGTACTTAACTTAGCTGCTGCGATAGCTGCACGCTCCATAATAGAAAATCCAATGAAAGGGCACAAAAAACACAGAGAGGAAAATAACACAACCGACTCGTGTGTGCTAACTTGAAAGGATGGCCACCAGAGGCGCAGCAGTCGGCAGCATGGGATGGAGTAGTAGTAGTACGAGCTGCTCACTCTGTGGGTCGGCTCCCCTCTTGGAGGGATTTTGTAGTGGGAGATTTCTATTGGCATTTGGCTCGTGGTAGTGGTCTCACTCGCCTAGTGTTCATACCGACACCCTCCTGGAGGGGTGAGCGAGTCAGTTATACTGACCTTTTTCTTTAGTTTTATTTATTCTCTGGTATTTGTGGTTAGTACATTTACCCTAGAAATAATAGATTAAAGGATATTTCGCGCAGCGACACGAGCTGAGCCCAGAAATGACATTTTTATAATATAATAAGATTTTATGTACATATACTTACCAAGTATTTACATAGCTATAGTTTTCTAAACCATCGACAGCTAGAATTTTTGAAATTCGTGTAGCGCTAGTTTGTTTTGGTCAGGTGATACCCCTCGCCCACACTATCGGGGGAGTGAGGAGTCAACACTGCACGAAAATCAGTGTTTATGCCCTACTATCCATGTGAGGGGAGGAGGGCAGGCTTTGATCATGTAATTACTTGGTAAGTATACATAAAATCTTATTTTATTATAGAAATGTCATTTTATGTATGCAACTTACCAAGTAGTACATAGCTAACTCCCAACATTGAGGGGGTGGGATCCATGGATATGCACATATCTTTCAAAAATAATGAATATAAAATATGTACTTAGTGCTAGCATCCATGTGAATGCTTGTTGGTTCCTCACCTGTTAAGAGAGCTGAACAGATTACTGCCTCTGGAAGTTGCTTATCTTAACTCATAGGAACTTGGTGGTATTGCCAGGACTTGTCACTCGTTCTTTAAAAAAGTGGGAACCATGCAGATAAGGAATGTCCATGGCTAGCATGGTCAACCAAAGGATGCCCCTGCCCAGGGCACAGTACCATATAATATTATGTTACCAGAGTAAAAACATATCACAACACATCACCTTCACAATAACCATAAAATTCATACCCAACTATGCACCTGACTGAAGGGTACTCCTAGTACATCAATAGTACCTTCAGGTTCCCCTTAAAACTCAACAACCTTATTCAAGGCAAAGAGATAGGCTAGGAAGGTATGACTTCCTACACACCTTTATCCAATGCTGTGCCAGCCACTGAATACAGACCCAGGGTACTGCAATTTTCATAGACTGTTTCAATTTCTCTCAGGTAATGTACAGCGAACACTGATTTGCATTTCCTGTATAATCAATTCCAAACAGAGGTTATGTTTAAACGAGAGTTGCCACTGCTCTCACCTCGTAAGCTTTCATTTTAAGTTTATTAAGATCTGTTTCTTTCACTTGGCAATGAGCTTCTACAATGACACTATGTAAGAAAAATGGCAGGGCGTTTTTAGACATCGGGTGAGAAGGATTCCTTACCGGACACAAGAATGAATCGGACGGGCCACCCCTAATTTTCTCTGTCCTTTGTAAATAACATTTCAGACCTCGACTGGGCAGAGTAACCTCTCTTCTTCTTCTGGTCCTACTAAGTCTGTCAGGTTTTTAATACTGAAAGAACGAGGCCAGGTTTGGACGGAGTCTCGTTTTTCGCTAAAAACCCCAAGGTTAATGCGCATACCTCATTACCCTGTGCAGATCCTATTCTCTTGTCCATGGTATTTAGTTCACTCCTTTTAGCTGTAGACAGGGCTACTAGAAATAGGGTTTTTCTCATAAATCTCCTAACGATGCTCTTTGCAAATGCTCACACGGGGGAGGGGGGGGCAGGGGGGGTGGTCCAACAGCCATTTAAGTACTACATCTACGTTCCAAGATAATATCTTTGAACCTTTGGGCTTTTCTATATCAAAGGATTTAATGAGATCTGAAAGATCTCCATTCGTTGATACCTCCAATCCTCTGTTTGAAAACTGATCCCAACATTGCCTTATAACCTTCAATAGTCGCAGTAGACAGATTCCTATCTGTCCTCAGATATAATAGGAAATCTGCTATTTCTGCTATAGTTGCCTTAGAAGACGAAATGTTATGTTCTTTACACAAGGCGCTAAACACAGTCCATTTTGCCTAGTAGACATTACTTGAAGATTCTCTTCTGCATTGAGCGATGGCTCTCGCCGCTTGTTTTGAAAACCCCTTCTGTAAGCCGTTAGGGACAGAGTGGACAGTCCTTGATGGAATCTTATGAAGTGGGGCTGTCTGAGTAGATCTGTTTTCTGAGGAAGTAACCTTGGCCAATCCACCAGTAGGTCTAAAAAAACTGGGGACCATACCTGCTCTGGCCAGAATGGAGCAATGAAAGTCAGAAATGTTGCGGTGTGTTCTGAATTTGTTGACCACTTCTCTCACTATCTTGAACGGAGGAAAAGTGTATGAGTCCTTGTTCGACAAGTCCATAAGCATCACATTCGTTGCCCATGCTTTTGGGTCTGGGGCTGGTGAACAGTATAAACGGGGAAACAATGGTTTCTTGCTGTGGCAAACAGATCTATCATCGGTTTTCCCCAGAATTTCCACAATTCGAGGCATACCACTGGGTTCATCATCCATTCTGTGTGAAGGACCTGCTTCCTGCAGCTTAGTTCGTCCGCAAGTACATTGAGTTTCCCCTCAACAAACCTTGTTAGTAATGTGGTTTGATTCCTATTCGCCCATAACAGCAGGGTTCTTACCTTCTCGCAAAGAGAAAACAAGTGGGTCCCTCCTTGTTTTCTTACGTACATGAGCAATGCCATACTGTCCAAATGTATTGCCACTACTTTGTTGTGGACCTTGTCTGCAAATCTTAACAACCCTCAGTGGGTGGCAGTCAATTCCTTCCGATTCATATGCCACTGTTTTTGTTGTGCATTCCAAATGCCTGATACTTCCTTTTCCCCTAGAATTACTCCCCAACCTTGATCTGACGAGTCTGAAAAGAACACTAGGTTGGGGCTCAGCAGAAGGAAAGCTCTCCCTTCTACAAGCCTGTCTCTTTAACTTCCAACATTGCATGTACTCCTTTATTTCTTGTGTGATTCGGAACATAAGATTCCAGAAACTTCTTTCTGTTCCAGTTTGCTTTGAGGAAGACCTGTAGATTTCTCATATGAAGTCTCCCCAGTGTCACAAGCTGTTCTATTGAGGATAGCGTGCCCAAAAGACTCATCCATTCCTTTGCAGAGCATTCCAGAAGGACTAGAAATTTCTCTACCTTCTGAGGCACAACTCGGTTCTTTGTGGGGATGGAAAAGCCCAAAAACTCACTGAGTCTATCCTCATCCCCAAACAGACTAGCTCCTGACAAGGGAGTAACTGCAACTTTTTTGCCTGTTAATTAAGAGTCCTAATTCCTGAGTTAAAGTCAGAGTTTTCTGAAGGTCCTCCAGGCACTTCTCCTTTGTTTGCGACCGGAGAAGCCAATCATCCGAATAAAGGGATATTCTTATTCTGAATAGATGTAACCATTATGCAATGGGAGCTAGTATACTCGAGTGAACACTTGTGTGGCAGTCGAGAGCTTGAAACACAGCGCTCTGAACTGGTATTATTTGTTCTTAAAGACAAATTGCAAAAACTTCTTTGAGTTTTGGCGTATTGGAATGTGAAAGTAGGTGCCCTCCATATCAATGAAGACCATCCAGTCCCCCTGACGGATTGATGAAAGGACTGACTGATTCATCTCCATCTTGAACTTTGTCTTCTGCACATAATGGTTCAGTGTGTCCAAAATGGGCCTCCATCCCCCAAATGACTTGGGACTAAGAAAAATTATTGTAAAAACCTGGGGTTAGTGGCTCTTCTTTTGCAAGAGGGACGAAACCTCTTTTGAAAGGCCGATGAATTTCTCTGAACTTTCTGAGTAAGTTCTCAAAGCTATCGGAGAGTCTGATAACGGCGGCTTACTCTTGAAAGGAATATCATATCCTTCCCTTAATACCTTTACGATCCAAGATTCTGCCCCTCTTGCTTCCCATTCTTCCCAAAATTGAAGGAGTCTCGCTACTATTGGTGCACGAAGGACTGATACATTACTTCTTGGCCGAAGGGTTGGTTGTGGATTTTTTAATAGATCTAAGGATGAAACGTGCTCTACCCCTTGATCTAGAGAAATATCTACCAAATCCCCTGCCCCGAAAGGGTTGTCCTCGCATGGATGGAGGTACAAGACATCCTAAACTGGCTGGGGGCCTACCCACCTGTCCAGCTTCCAGAAGAAATGACTCCTGGAGAGGGACTGAAGCCTGTTGAGAAGCTAGATAAATTGATATCCTACCACTCAGACCCTGAGTGACGTACAATGATATATGGGAGAACCATTGCATAGGGAACCAAAGAGAAACTTCGACTGTCCAATAGCAAACTAATACACCAGGATTTGTACTACTCCCAACTCCTGTTTGCCAAAGAGTGGAGCATATGCTACTGAATAGAGGGTTTGATATTTGTATATTAAGCGACCACACTATCAGTATGACTACCTTACTCACCTGTATCAGACCAGTCCAGCAAATGACGTGTCTATTCCTTACCCTGCCTGAAGGAAGAGGGAAAGGTACAAGAGACAGAAGGAGACCAGCCAACTCACTCATTCTCTCATTCACACAATCATCTTAGGTAAGATACAAAAGTGCCCTGTTAAGGACAACTATGAGTTACACAACCTATTGGGCAGCCACCACAGGACCCAGGGAAAACATGTCCGCAGATCTGTGGGCAACATCTTTAAGATAGAAAAAGATGAACGTGGACTGGCGTAACCAAGTACCAGCGCTCAGCACTCTATGTACAGCCAAGTTCTTTTTTAAACCCAGAGAGGGACCAATACCCCTAACATCATGCACTCTAGCCCGCACAGACGTGGTGGTGGAATCATCAAGAGCCAACTATGCCTGTCTGATGGCTTCCCGTATCCAAAAAGAAATAGTATTCTTAGGACACCTCTTTCTTCGTACGGCCTGTGCTAACAAAAAGTCTGCAGCAGCCTGGTCTAAGGTGCTGAGTCCTTTTAAGATAGCAATGCAGGGCCCGAACAGGGCACAACAAAAGCTCTTGAGCATCACCACCCACAAAGGCATTCAGTGATGGAATGGAAAACGAAGAGAACCTGTCATAGTGCACAGAGGGATTGTGGGTCTTGGCCATGAATTCAGGGACAAATTCGAAGGACACCGACCCCCAACCCCTGGTGTGCTTCACATCATAGCTCAGACCGTGGAGCTCTCCTACCCTCTTGGAAGATGCCCAGGCCAGAAGGAAAACTGTCTTGAGTGTCAAGTTCCTGTCAGATGAGTGACACAAGGGCTCATATGGACTCTTAGTGAAGCTCTTGGGAACCAAAGAAACATCCCACATCGGAGGCTTGAGCTCTCTAGGAGAACTCGACTGCTCAAACCCCTTAACTAGCAAGGAAAGTTCCCAGGAAGAGGAGATGTCGATACCTCTAAGGCATAACACCAAACTCAGGGCCGCCCAGTAGCCTCTAATGGCAGAAACGGACAAAAGTTTCTTGTCTCAGAGGAAGGTTAAAAAGTCTGTTATTCGCTGAATAGAGGTTGCAAGTGGCGAAAAACCCCGTTTACAAAACCAACCACAGTAGATCGCCCATTTGCCTTGGTAAACTACGGAGGTCGACTTTCTGAGATTGCTGGACATATGCCCTGCTGTTCTCTGAGAAAAGCCTCTCACTTGGAGGAGATACTTGATAGCCTCCAACCGTGAAGAGACAGGGATTCTACTGACTGGTGGAACCTTTCCGCATGGGGCTGACACAGGAGATGACGCCAAAGGGGAATCTCCCTTGGAACCTCTGACAACAATGACAGCAGATCTGGGAACCATTCCGCCTGAGGTCACAGAGGCATACACCTCCAGGTTGTCCCAAGGATGTTGGAATGCATCCTCTGCTAATGCTAAAGGACCTGGGACCACTGAACAGAATATCTCCAGCTTCCTGTTGAAGTGAGTTGCAAAAAGGTCCAGTATGGGTCTCCCCAAAACCTGGAAAAGCTTGTCTGCTACCACTTGATGAAGGGACCACTCTGTGCCTAGGATCTGATCCTGACGACTGAGTTTGTCTGCGACCACATTCGGTTTGCCAGGGATATACCAGGCTGAGAGCTCTACCAAATTGTTGACCGCCCACTGGTGAACCTCAACAGTCAAGGCTACCACCATGGTGTTGTCCGACATGAGAACAACAGAATGACCTTCTACCTTCTCCCAAAACTCCTTCAGACCGAGTAAGGCTGCCTTCATCTCCAAGACCTCCAAACTCCAGACGCCTGAAGCGTTGAGGCCGCCTAAATGAGCCCCCCAACCTGCGAGGGAGGCATCTGAGAACAGAAGGAAGTCTGGTGGAAGAGAAAGCAGAGGTACACCCTTCAACAGATTCTGGTCGTCCAACCATCAACGAAGGTCTTCTCTCACTTCCAGAGACAAAGGAACCTTTAACAGGGGTGAGTCCCCCGCCAGAGACCAGATTTCTCCCAGTCTCCATTGCAGAGACCAAAGATTAAGATGCCCATGAGGGACCAGCTTCTCCAGGGAAGACAACACTCCCAGAAGAACCTGCCACTGATGAGCTGACTGATGTGGTTCCGACAGGAAATCACGCGCCACCACCCGCAACTTCTCCAATCTCTGACCTGACGGGAAAACTTTTGCCAGTGTTGTATTGATGACCATGCCCAGGTAGAGAGAATCCTTTGACTGGGCACGAGGTTAGACTTTTCCTAGTTGACTACGATGCCCAGTTCCAGACAGAACCGAAGTAGACGATCCCTGTCATGCAGCAGCTTCTCCCTGGAAACTGCCAAGACCAACCAATTGTTGAGGTACCTCAGCAAATGGATCCCCTGAGCATGGGCCCAACTTGACATGAGAGAGAAGACCCTTGTGAACACTTGAGGGGCTGTTGTTAGCCTGAAGCATAGGACTTTGAACTCGAAGACCTTGTCCCCAAGAGAGAAGCGAAGGAACTTCCTGGACGTCGGATGAACAGGGATTTGGAAATATGCGTCCCTTAAGTCTATCGACAGCATGAAGTCGCCTTCCCTCACGGCTGCCAACACCGAACGCGGGGTCTCCATCTTGAACCGTGTCTTCCAGATGAAGTGATTCAAGGTGGTTAAGTCAATCAAAGGTCTCCATCCTCCCGACGCCTTGGGCATCAAGATGTGACTGTAAAACCCCAGAAACGGAAGCACCACTTCCTCTATCGCATCCTTGTCCAGCATCTACTGCACTTCCTCCCAAAGAGCCAAGAACTTCAGAGAATCTGGAGGATATGCCTTCCTGAGCTACAGTTTGTCTGACAGAGGAAGAGAGAAGTCGAATGGCAGTAGGTACCCCACCTGAAGGACAGCTACCACCCACTTTTCTGCTCAATAACTCTGCCACTTGGCCCAATGGCCCGCCAGGCACCCCCCCACCAATGGCACAGGAGAAAGAGAGGCGCCTAACCTTTACCTCTGCCCCTTGGGCCCCTTCTTGGCTTAAGGGGGCCGGCCGGCTAATGCCGTTTTTTAACAACAGGACTTTGACATTCATACCACTTAATAAGGTGACTTGGGACATCTCCAAACAGCATATGATTTTTGCCTCTGACCTTCAGTTTTGTGACGCCAGGGCAATTTATCCCGAAAATAACATTTTTCAAATTCTATCTCCTCCCTTAATATTTAATATTAAGACCTGCGATTACTACCATATATAGACCTGATGTCGAACCTCACCAATCAAATGGAGTTTTTTTTCTAAAAGTCATTTTTTTGCTAGATATGAATTTTTCAATATGGTAAAAAAATAAACCCTATAAATCACGAGAAAAAAATTTATAAAAAAAAGACGAAACAAAAATTGGAAAAAAGGGCTCTATTTGATTGTTCTATAATGTCTTTCTGAGTTATATACCAAATTCCAATGTTATAGCTTCAAAACTAAGTGAGGAGATAGATTTTGAAGGTCAATAAGTATAGATTTGAGATACGGGCGTTCAAAGTTTTCCTTCGTATTTCTATAAAGACAATGTTAATAAATAATTATTATTATGAATGTATATTTCTTTTTTGTGTATTAATAAGCCAAAACTATTTTATTTATCATAATTTAATCATAAATGATGATCCCTTTGCTCATATATTGTAGCCTGGGGCACTGCTTGAGGCAAGATGGGGCACTCCTTCCTACGTTACCCCCTCTCTCCCCTTCACTAACTCGGCTTATTACAGCGAATTTTCTTCTGTATGTTAGCGAGATGTTTTCCTTGTATTTTCCTCTTTGGCATGATGACATTCTTGCTGAAACAAAGATAAACAAACGTAAATGCAAGAAAATGTCAAAGGTGAAACTCGAAGGTGTACTCTCTTTTTACAAAGACAATTTAATAAATCATGATTATTATGAATTTCATATTCCATTTTGGGTATTAAAAATCCAAAACTATGTTATTTATCATAAATGAAGATCTCTTTGCTCAAAGATCGTAGCCTTGGGCACAGTGTGACGTGTGCTGTCAGGCAAGAAGGGGGCGTTACTAGACAACCCTCCCCTCTCTCTTCACTAACTACGCGTATATTATGATATTCTGTAATAATACTTGGGCGATTTTTCTTCGTCTGTATGTTAGCGAGATGTTTTCCTTGTCTTTTCCTCATTGGCATGATGAACTTCTTGCCGAAACATACATAAGCATACGTAAACGCAAGCGAATGTCACGAGGTGAAACTCGAACGTGTAATCTACTTGACGTCTATGGTCCAACTGATTCATGATTGAACCAGATACTCGCTTCAGACGCTTCTGCGAGCCATGGAATCTCTGCAGATGCCATTTCTCACAAGTTCTTTGCCAATAATTATCAAAATTTACGATAACAGAAGAAATATTGCATTTTCTTGTACGGATGAATGTTTTAGGCTTATTGAGTTATGTTTACTAATTACCCTGTAACTACGAAAGTAAGAGGAATTTTGACGAAATATTTCGTATACATATTCTCAATTGCCATATGAAGCTCCATGAATTTTTTCATGACTTTGCATTTTTCGCCCTATACCACCATATATAGGGGTTCCGGCCGGCCCCCTTAAAGGAACGAGAGTGAAAGGGATGTTGATCCTCTGACCTAGGGTGAGTCAAAAGGGAAGGCCCTGCCGAACTCAACGGCCTACCAGGCGACGATCTTCTTGACTGCTGCTGGACAGGGGGAGGAGGAGCCGGACGTCTCCGAGGATGAGACTCCGACTTAGACACAGCCTGGTGCACCAGTCTGTCTTTGGTGTCAGCCCAACGCTAGTCTATTGCATTCACAAGCTCTGTCAAAGGAAACAAATATTGGGACTCCAACAGATCTCCGTTTCTCAATGCCAGCAAGGACTCCGTGTCAACTGATCTCTCCATCTTAGACAAAGCTGCGTCACTTCTAATCAGCAGAAGGTTAGCCCATAAATTAACACTGAGGTGAGCCATATACGAAAACGCCTTGCCTCCGGACTGCAACAGACTGGCAAGTGAGGATGCACTCACCAACCCTTCCGGGGACCTGTCTGAAGCTATCTTGGCAATGACCACAGACCAGAAGTCCAGCCAAGAAACCGTCTGCAACATGGAGGCTGCCGTAGATTCCAATGCTGAGGCATCTTGCGTAGACAAGGATGGAGCCACTGACCTCACCTACTCCAAAGTCAATCCTGGCGTCAGGCGTATGACATCTGGGTTAAGATGGCGCGACATCAAAATGATATTGTTATGATACAATAAAGTTTGTTCATACTTACCTGGCAGATATATATATAGCTGTATTCTCCGAAGTCCGACAGAATTTCAAAACTCCCGGCAAACGCAGTGGTCGGCCAGGTGGTTAGTACCCATTCCGCCACTGGGAGGCGGGTATCAGGAACCATTCTCATTTTCTATTCAAATTTCTAATGCCACTGTCCCCTGAGGGGAGGTGGGTGGGTACTTGATTATATATATCTGCCAGGTAAGTATCAACAAACTTTATTGTATCATAACAATATCATTTTGTTCATGAAACTTACCTGTCAGATATATATATAGCTGAATCCCACCATTGGAAGTGGGAAGGGACAGAATAGAATGATTTTAGGAAACAAATTGCATGCAGATGATTGACATCTTGGTTCCACCTGTTAGCATAGCTGACTTCGTGATTATTGTCACCCAAGTTGGCTTTTGCTTTACTAGAGTCTCCAGCAAGGTAGTGACCTGTATAGCTGGTGAGTTCTAGATGATCTGTCAACGGGAGCGTGACCACAAAGTGACTAGACCATATTGACCATACTATGAGGGATAAGAAGTAATATATATAACCACCTGACCAACCTAGCCAAAGTTAAGGATGTTTAACTAAAGCTGAAGATTTGAGAAGTCCGCCACTGGCGGCGACCCAACAACTATAATTAACAACTCTTCCTAACCATTTTCTACAGGATAGGATGAGTGGTACTTCTTGCCTCCAAGATTGTGTCTGCAGACACGTATGGCCCTAGCAAGCAGCAGATCTCTTATGTCGTCTACACATCCCGCAGGTAGTGTGAAGCGAACACAGAGTTGCTTCGCTAAAGCGGCACTCAGGATGTTACTGAGTGCCATACACTGTTGAAATGCCTCCGAGGCCGCGCCCTCACCTCGTGAGCATTTACTTTAAAAGGTTTAAAATCCTTGTCCAAACATGACGAATGAGCCTCTTTGAAAGAGCTACTTAAAAGGACGCCAGGGCGTTCTTTGACATGGGCAAGTCTGGTCTTTTACTGAACACCGCAGATTGTCCGAAGGACCTCGGCTTTCTTTTTAGTTTAATCTAGATAAAACTTGAGAGCCCTGACAGGGCACAGGACTCTCTTTGGCTCTTGCCCAATAATTTGTGCCATCCCCTTGATCTCCAAGCTTCTGGGCCAAGGGTTAGACGGGTTTTCATTCTTATACAGGAACGAAGGGCTTAGAGAACACACCGCATTATGTCCTCTAAAGCCAAAATGTCTGATGATGGCTTAAACCTCACTAACCCTCTTTGTCGTTGCTAGAGTGGTTAGAAAATTCGTCTTTCTGGTCACGTGCTTTAAATTTGCAGAAAGGAGAGGTTCGAAAGGCTTCGACATCAGGAACTTCCAGACTACGTCTAAGTTCTATGCCGGAAGCTTCGATTTAAACAGTTTCAAGATTTCCACACACCTCAAAGATCGTGAAGGGTTCTGTTGTTCGACAGAACCAAATCTCTGAGTCTAAAGGCCGTCGACAACATACTTCTGTATTCTTTAATAGTCGGGACTGCCAGCTTATCCACATTCCTCAGACGGAAAGGGAAGACGGCAATCTAATTCACAGAGGTCCAGGAGGAGGAAAAGGAATTCTTCCTGCAACATCTCCAAAAAACGGCCCACTCCGATTGGTACACTGCAAGATAGGCAGCACTTCTTTGCCTTGGCAATGACACTTGCCACTAGTCTTGAAAATCCTCTCATTCCGGTCAACTTCTCGATAGTCTGAACAGCAGTCAGACTTAGAGCGGAGAGGTTTGGTTTTAGTGGTACCTCTCGAAGTGGGGCTGTTAGAGAATAGACCAAACTCTCTCGGGAAGGGTCCTTGGAAAGTGCTCTAGGAAGGACGTGACCTCTGTGAATCCAGTCTCTCAAAGGCCAACATGGGGCGATCATCATCATTTTCGCTCCATCTGACGCCAGAAATGATCTTATTACATCTCCTAAGAGTTTGAATAGGGGAAAAGAGACTAAACATCCATCCCCGTTCAATACCATAGGATGGCGCCTATTGCTACCGCTCTCGGATCGAGAATAAGGGAGCAGTCTAGAGGAAGCCTCTTCGTCTTCAACATTGCGAAGAGATGTATCAAAGGACGCCCCTAAAGTCTCCACAACTCTCGACATACTTCTAAGCGAAGATTCCACTCGGACGTCAGTAGTTGCTGCCGTCGACCGAGAAGATGCGCACGGACGTTCTGCAATCGTGCAACGAACCTCTTGAGGATCGTTACGTTCTGTGCCTGTGCTCATAACAGGCTCTCTCTCGTTAACGCGAACAGGGACCAAGAGAGTGTTTCTCGACACTTCTTGAGATATGAGAGAGCTGTGGAATTGTCCGAGTTGATCTTGACCACTCGGCCAAAAACTCGTTCTTCGAGGAACTGGAGAGCCAACCGAATTGCTTCCAATTCTTTTAGATTATGTGCCAGGACATCTGTACCCCTCTCCAGATGCCTGGCACCCTCTCGCTATCACCTCAGGTGATCCTTGACCTACTGAGAGATGTTCACAATCATTTCTAGATCTTCGATGTTATTTCAGTTTTCCGGCAGGAAAAAGTGTAGAGGTCTGAATTGCAGTCTATTCAGGGAAACAAACTTCTCCAGCGAGGAAATGGTCCCCAGCAGAATCATCCATTCCCTCAGCGAGGATGTTTCCTTCCCCAATAAGGCTGCGCTTTGCCTAAGCAGGTGTGCATTATTATAGTGCTATGCCGCGGTAGACTCGTACAGAATTCTGTTACAGTATGGTAAACAGCACCGAAAAGGTCTAAGAGATATCTCTATTGAGAATTTTCTCGCAAAACGAAGGCGATGTTCATTCATGCATGCTAGAATTCCCCTCAACCCGAGGCTAAAGTCTGTGATTGTAGGGCAGAGATACGGTTAGTCAGTCAATCCCGCAGGAGAGAGAGACGTAACCGACCGCGCATGGCAGAGAACTAGCTGGTACTGAGCTGCTCTACAGTGACAGCAGCCTACGTTTGCCGTCTCGCACTATTCTGCCTGAGTTGCCAGCTACTCCATTCTACAAAGGAATAGGTTTGTTATCATCATCGAGCAGAAAGAAACTCTCAAGCGGGCATATTTAAGCAAAACAGAATTCGCTAAATACAGAAGCTGAGTTGGTGTTGTCGTAACAATACCTTAAATATCTAAAAGGGAAACTGGAAACTCCTGGAAGGTTGCAGGGAGTACCGATTAAACGCACTTAGAATAATAGCCCTCTCGGTTGCCATCCGTAGGGGTAACTACGGTATGCGTATATAACTTGAACCATACAATCGCTTAATATTAATATGACGCAAAGGTAAAATATGATATTGTTATGATACAATAAAGTTTCATACATACTTACCTGGCAGATATATACAATAGCTATCGACTCCCGGTCGTCCCCCAGACAGAAATTCAAATTTCGCGGCACTCGCTACAGGTAGGTCAGGTGATCTACCGCCCTGCTCTGGGTAGCAGGACTAGGAACTATTCCCGTTTTCTAATCAGATTCTCTCTTCCACCTGTCTCCTGCGGGGAGGCTGGGTGGGTCTTCAATTGTATATATCTCCAGGTAAGTATGTATGAAACTTTATTGTATCATAACAATATCATTTTCATACATTCAACTTACCTGTCAGATATATACATAGCTGATTGACACCCTTTGGTGGAGGGCAAGAGACAGCTAACTAACTGACTAGACAGGTAAACAACATATGTTGTAGGTATAAATAAACCTTAGTTCCTACCTTATTAGATGGAAGACTTCGTGGCTACTGCCCAGGAGTCTGCTTCATCTCAAGAGCCTTAGCGAGATAGTGATCTGTGGCCAAGAGTTCTTGCTGGTCTGTCGATGGGCGTCTTATCCACTTACTCGGCAGAGCCTAACTGGCGTTTGTCAAGGGGTGCTAATCCGCTTATATGAAAACACGCCTTCTTTTAAGGAGCACACAACCGATCCCGATCACCCGATCCTAACCCGTGTTAGTTCTAAGATTGCTAAGAGTCATCCCCAAACTCTTAGCAAACAACCACAAACTCGAAAACTCATACATACAAAAATAAAAATTTTGTACCCCTCTAATAGTCAGCTGTCACTCGATTTCCTAATGAAGCGAAGTGAAGGCCGCCAGTGCGACATCTGACACTCCCATGCACAGGAAACACGAGAACACATCCGACAAGAGGGTTACGTACACATATTTAAGGATCGGTGCTCTCTCCTTTACCCAGAACCGTCTGTGCTGACACAAACGGACCTAAAGAAAAACATTTCTCATACGTTACTCGCACATCTTTTAATAATGAGATACAAATACTGAGTTGCATCTCCAATAGGTTGCGTCCAAAATATTTTTCAGTGACATATTTCTCTGGAACGCAAATTGATGTCGCGATTGCCTTACCTCATGAGCTCTTACTCTTAATAGATTAAAAGAGTCATCTTCGGGCTAGTTCTTATGAGCCTCGGTAATTGACACTTCAACAACAAAGAAAGGCCAAAGCATTTTTATTAGACATAGGTCTCTTTTGGGGCTTTTAACCGAGCACCAAAGACCATGTTGTGAGCCTCCCAACCGCTTCTTTCTGTCCCAAATAGAATTTCAGTGCTCTAACTGGACAAAGTGATCTTTCTATTTCTCTGCCTACTAGGCTAGTAAGTCCTTTACCTCGAAACTCCTAGGCCAGGGATTCGAAGGGTTCTCGTTTTTGGCAAGAAAAAGAGTCTGGAATGAACAAATCGCAGAATCTTCTTTGAAACCAACTCGTGACTCAAGGGCGTGCAACTCGCTGACCCTTTTAGCCGTAGCCAGAGATAGAAGAAATACACACTTTCTAGTGGGATATCACGGAATGAGGCCGTATGAGGTGGTTCGAACTTTTCCGAGGATAGAAATTTCAGAACCACATCTAAGTTCCAGCTCGGAATCCTAGGCTCTACTGACTTGGACGTTTCAAAGAGCGGATGAGGTCGTGCAAATCTTTATTATTCGTCAAGTCTAAGCCTCTGTTCTAAAGACTGACGAAAGCAGACTTCTGTATCCTTTAATTGTTGGTACAGAGAGATGTGACTTTTCCCTCAGGAAAAGAAGGAAATCCGCAATTTCGGTTACAGAGGTATTGGAAGAGGACAGCTTCTTCGACCTGCACCCGTTTCTGAAAACTTCCCACTTTGATTGGTACACTCGCCTAGTAGATGATCTGCGGGCTCTAGCAATTGCGCTTGCCGCCTTGCGAGAAAACCCTCTCGCTCTGACCAATCTTTCGATAGTCGAAAGGCAGTCAGAGCAAGAGTGGGTAGATTTTGATGGTACCCTCTCGAAGTGGGGTTGTTTGAGCAGATCTATCCTGTTTGGAAGAGATCTGGGGAAGTCCACTGTCCACTCCATCACCTCCGTGAACCAAATTCGGGATGGCCAATATGGGGGCTATCAGAGTCATTCTGGTTCCCTTCACGACGGCACAAAACTTCCTTTTGACTACTTTCCCCCAAGAATCTTGAATGGGGGGAAAAGCGTACACCCGTCTAGCCCTGACCAGTCCCCGAGGAGAAAGGCGTCTATAGCAATAGGCCCTTGGATCCTCTACCAGGGCGCAAAATGTGTCTATCCTTTTGGAGAGAAACGTGGCGAATAGGTCTATCTGTGGTTTCCCCCAAAGATACCAAAGGGTTCTGACAGACTTCCGAGTGGAGGGTCCATTCTGTAGGAAGGACCTGGAACCTCCTGCTCAGTCTGTCCGCTCTCACGTTCCTCTCCCCTTGCACAAATCTCGTTAGAAGGACCACATTCCTTTGATTTGCCCAAATCAGCAGATCTCTTGCCAGTTCGTATAGGGCGAAAGAGTGAGTTCCTCCTTGCTTCTTGACATAAGCCAGAGCGGTCGTATTGTCGGAGTTTATCTGAATTACTTTGTCTCTGACTATCTGCTCGAAGCTCCTTAACGCGAGGTGAATCGCAAAGAGCTCCTTGCAATTTATGTGCCATGACACTGCTCTTTTCCGACCAGGTGCCTGACACTTCTTCGGACCCTAGACCTAAGTCGCACCCCAACCTGTCTCCGACGCGTCTGAGAACAATGTCAGGTTTGGGTTCCGAACTTCTAAGGATACTCCTCTGTTTTCTTCCAAGGGGGTCAACCACCACCTTAACTGTTGTTTTACTTCTAATGAGATCGGAAACGTGTCCGAGAGCTGTCCTGTCTTCCAACTCCAACTGCTTCTCAGGAAGTACTGAAGCGGACGGAGATGCAGTCTTCCTAGAGGAAAGAACTGTTCGAGCGAGGAAAGGGTCCCCAGAAGGCTCAACCATTTCCCTCGCTGAAGTACGCTCTTTCTCTAAGAAGTTCAATACTGTGGCACAGCCTTTCCTTACTCTCTCTTGAGAAGGAAATACTCGAAAACCCCGAGAATCCATCTGAATCCCCAGATAGACTACGTTCTGGCTGGGGACCATCTGGGATTTCTCGAGGTTCACGATTAATCCTAATGTCTTTGTCAAATCCAGGATTGTTGACAGGTCCTCCAGACACTGCTTTTGAGACCTGGCCCTGATGAGCCAGTCGTCCAGGTATAGGGAGACTTTTATCCCTTTCATGTGAAGGTGTTTTGACACATTTTTCAATCAAGTCTGTGAAGACTTGGGGAGCCGTAGAAAGGCCGAAACACAGAGCCCTGAACTGATAGATCCTTCCCTCGAACATGAAACGAAGGTACTTCTCGACGAATGGTGAATCGGGACGTGGAAATATGCGTCTTGAAGATCTAGAGACGCCATCCAATCTCCCTGACGGAGAGCTGCAAGTACTGAGGCAGACGTTTCCATGCTGAACTTCTGTTGTTGTACGAATTTGTCAGCGAACTTACATCCAGTACCGGTCTCCGCCATCCCCCTGAGGCTTGCGCTACGAGAAACAAGCGATTGTAAAACCCCGGGGAGCTTTGATCCAGTACCAGCTCTATTGCTCTTTTGTCCCACATCTGCTCCACCATTTGACGAATGAGTATCCATCAGAACAGGGTCCTTGTATCTGTCTGACAGTTCCCTCAGTGACGTTGTCAAGGGGGGTCTGTCCTTGAATGGGATATAATAACCCTTCTTGATTACTGACATTGACCAAGGATCGGATCCTAGTCTTTCCCATGCTCCCGCAAAGAAATTGTAACTGGCTCTACAGGTGTCTGGAGGAAAGATTTTTCATTTTCCCTTCTTAAAGGGACGGAAGGCAGATCTTCCCCTTTTTTCAGATGATTTCCTTCTGACGATGGATCTAGCCTGAGCGCCTCCTCGAAAGGGCTGCTGTTGTTGAGTTGGCTTAGATGCTTTCTTTTCCTCACTAGCCACAGGTCTATTCTTCCTTGAGGATTGCCTTAAAAGATCCTGAGTGGCTTTCTCTTAGTTTAGAAACGAATGGGCAATGTCTCTCACCAACTGCGAAGGAAATAAATGCTCAGAGAGAGGCGCATACAGCAAAGCGGATCCTCTGCGAAGGAGAGACGGCCTTAGTGAGAAAGGCACTATGAACCGCTCTCTTCTTTAGTATTCCCGCACCGAAGAGGGAGCACACTTCCGCCGATCCATCTTGAACCGCCTTATCTATGCATGTAAGGATGCTATGCAAGGTTTCAGGGCTTAGTTTGTTCTTTGTTTTTCATGGGACTTCTTAGCAATGACCCCAAGGGACCATCTAGGAAGTTAAATACTTCTAAGGTGTGAAAAAAGTCCCTTGAGGAGATGGTCCATTTCCGAAAGACCCCATGTTGCTTTTGCTGAATTCAAGGCATGTCTCCTCGACGAGTCTATGAGATTGATTGATTTATTAATTCTTACTGGCGTCGCAACGACGAGGTTATTGACGCCGTATCATTAAAAGGAATTGCAAAGGAAAAAGTCAATTAAAATGCTATTAATATGTTTTATATAAATCTTCAGAGAACTACAGAGAACCCAAAAACACACAAAATACCTATCTCACCTACACACCTATTTCAAATTAATTGTAAACAAAAAATACAAGGCAACATAGGCACCCCGCAAACTTCCAAATTCTACAGAGTTCTGTCAAAATAAATAGATATTAAAAGTACTAAAACATTATATATGGTAATAGATATATCAATTGGAGGTAAATTTTATGTACATAAAAATTTCCTGATCTAAAAAGACTTAAAAGCAAATGATATACACTGACACATACTAACACATACACAAACTCAAACATCTTGACCAAACTAACCTAAAATTTTTTCAAGAAGACCTGCTTCTCGAAGGTAACTAAAAAAAAAGCTTATCCTCATTAAAATCTCTACCTAATAATGGCATCTAAGTTTATAGTTTTTATCCAATTCTTCCAACTACGTTAAAATGACGGTTTTTTTTTCCTTGCTGATATTAAGTGGGCATTCTACTATTAAATGTTTTTTTTTACTGTGAGGGGAACAAGACAATCCTCACAAAATGGTTCAGGGTCATTGTTCATTAAAAACCCATGAGTAATCCGTGTGTGGCCGATCCGTAACCTACATAATGCAGTCTCTTTCCGACGGTCTTCTAACATATAAAGCCAGGGGTTGATTACATCAGTGAGTTCTCTCATTTTATTATTACTCTCTATTGTCCAATAGAATTGCCAAAAACTGATTCTACAGTCTTTTTAATTTCAGGAATGTAGTCTGAACAGGGAATTGCTATACTTTTGGATTTTTGATGTACCTAACTTAGCCAATTCATCAGCTCGTTCATTTCCAACAATACCAACATGTGAAGGAAACCCAGCAGAGGTAAACTACCTTCTGTGTTTTTGTTTAATAAAAACAACCACTCTGTTATTTCCAGTACCACAGGGTGTACTGGATTTAAAAAAGATGCCAAAGCTTCCAAGGCACTCTTGGAATCACTAAAAATGGTTAAAAATTATCTCCTTCTAAAGTTACAATTTTCTTTAGGGCTGTTAAAATGCTAAAAAGTTCAGCAGTAAAAATAGAAGCACAACTTGGTAATGCACCACTAACACTACTGTCAGGGTATACCACTCCAAACCCAACGGCCTGCACTGGATTTGGAGCCATCGGTAAAGAATTGCCTTGAGTTATCATGTTTTTCAGCATGGCAAAGGAATTTCTGCTTAAGAATATCACCTGAACAGTCTGCCTTGCAACCAGAAAACATTTACAATATTTCACAGAGGGCAACTTCCATGGAGGGAATCTTGAAAATTTGCTGGAATTACTTTTCCTTTTATTACATTGAGCTCCTCTAATGCATATTTTACCCTGTATCCAAAAGGCTTTGGATATGAAGCATATTTTTCATAAATACAAAAATTGCCTTTAAAAACAGTATTGTAAGCTAAGGACTCAGGAGTTCTCTGTATGCGGTACCAATATTTCAACAGGGTAAATTTTCTTATCAAATCTAAGGGCAGTTCACTGCATCCACTAATAAACTAGATATTGGAGAGGATCTAAAGGCTCCTGTTGCAATTCTAATTCCCCCATGATGAACTGCATTCAAAGTATCTAATCTTCTTGTCGTAGCTGATGAGTAGATTTCTGACCCATATGCCAATTTTGAAGCAACTATTGCTTTTATAAACATGTAACAAGTGCTTTCTATCAGCCCCCCAATTTGTATGACCTAAGACTTTTAAAACATCTAAGGCCTTCATGCATTTGACTTTGAGGCTCCTGAGATGAGCTTCCCATGTCAACCTGCTGTCAAAGATGAGGCCTAAAAACTTTGTTTCCTGTACGCATGCGAGTCTCTGTCCATTTAAAAACAGATCTGGGTCTGGATGAACCCCTCTAATACGGCAAAAATGCATAACAACTGTTTTGGCAGAGGAAAATTTAAAACCATGCTCAGCTGCCCAACTATTAACTTTATTTATTACCAACTGGAGTTTTCGCTCTGCAACAGACATTTTAGATGCAGCACACGAAATAGATAAATCATCAACGAACATTGTTGACATTACATCTTTTGGGAATTTTTGAGGCTATCCCATTTATGGCTAAGGCAAACAGAGTGGACACTTAACACACTTCCCTGTGGTACTCCTTCCTCTTGTTCTTTCAAACTTAGACAGAGTACTACCTACTCTGACTTTAAAATAACGGTTTTTTAAAAAGACTTTAATAAAAAGTGGTAGTTCTCCACGCAGACCAATTTCATGCAAGACTTTCATAATTCCATGCCTCCAGGTAGTATCATAAGCCTTTTCTAGGTCAAAGAAAACCGCCACATGATGCTGCTTGGAAGCAAATGCCTGACAAATTGCATTCTCCAAAACGTATCATACATCTGTGCAAGAATGCATACGGCGAAAGCCACACTGAGATGATGATATAATCTTCTTTGATTCTAAAAACCATACCAACCTAAAATTTACCAGTTTTCCATAAGTTTACAAAAACAGGAAGTTAAAGCTATTGGTCTATAGCTTGTAGGGACAGATGAATCTTTCCTGGCTTGACAAAGGGTAAAACTGTTGCTATTTCCCAAATACTAGGGTAACCACTCTCCTTAAAATTCTATTAATAATACTTAAAATAAAAAATTTAGTTTCCTTTGAAGTATTCTTGATCATTTCATATAAAATTTCATCAGGTCCAGGTGCAGTGTTTTTACTGTTACCAAGAGCAAATAAAAATTCCTCCATGGTAAAAGGCATATTATATGACTTCAGATTTTAAAAGAGGTAAAATCAAGTGTTTCAGACTCTGCTAACACTCTCTCCCTGTAGAATGGAGAATTTTCATCCCTACTTGATATCATTGCAAAATGTTCTGCAAAAACATTGCTTACAGCCTTTGAGTCTGTTACAAAGTCACCGTGACTTTTAAAACTGGAAGGGGACTAGGATTGTACTTTCCTGCTATTTTCTTAATAACTGTCCAGATCTTGGTCATAGGTGTTTTCCAGGTAATTGTTGATATAAAAAGTGCCCATGATTCTCGTCTCGCATGCTTTATTTGCCATCTGAATTTGGCTCGAGCCTTTTTAAAGGAGATCAAGTAGCATTCACAGCGATGTCTTCTGTACCTAGTATAAGCTGCTCATGGCTTTATGTCTTAATTTTAGCATTGAACATTCCACCATGGAACAGGCTTCCGATGCAATTTTCCACTGGTTTTTGGGATTGCCTTTTTTCTGCTGCAACGTAAAAATCATTGTTAAATAGAACACTGCTTCTCCTATTGTTGGCATATCTTTTGCATCTAGTTCAGTATAACTGAGTTCCTCGAAAAGGGGCCAATTGCTTTATTGGTACACCACCTAGGCATTCTGTATACTGGCTCATATTTCTCAGTTCTGATGACAATTGGAAAAATGAACACTGCGTATAGATCTTCCAATACCTCCCAGTTGAAGTCAATGAATGTATCAGAACTGGTGATAGATAAGTCAATACATGAAAATGCACCAGCTGAATGTGAAAATGGGTGTGGGTTTTTCAGTATTCAAAAGGGTCATATCTGAATTTTCTATTGATGATAGATAAGGTTTCCTCTTTGATTTGTTAAAATGTCACCCCAAAGTTCATGTCGACCATTAAAGTCTCCCAATATAAGAAATGGTCGGGGTAGCTGTTCATACAAGTGTGTTAACTGTCGTTCAAGTATTGGGTTATTAGGAGGGAGATACAATGAACAAATTGTGTAAGTCTTTTTTAAGTGAATTTTGACAGCTACAGCTTGTAATTGATTTGTTTCAACTGTATTTTTGAGTGAGCAATATCTCGTCTTACAAGAAGAGCACTTCCACCAGAATTTCCCTGTATAGGGAAATTGGGAGTGGAATGCAAAACAAAAAACTCTTTAGGAGTAAGCATTTTGTTGTTGCTTAGCATAGTCTCTTGTAGTGCTAAGCATACTGGATTATAAGTATTAATCAAAACATAGTAGCTCTTCATATTTGGCGCGAAGTCCCTGGCAGTTCCATTGTAGTATAGCAGAGAAGTACCTATTTTCTAGAGGATGATTCCCCTGTCCAAGATCGTTTTTAATTAGGTTTTTTCTTCGAAGATGACATCTGAGTTTTGTGACGGACTTTTGGTACAGTTTCCAGATGTCGAAGGAGTAGACTTAGAGGGTCATTTGAATGTACCAAGTGATCACTTATGATGGTATTTGAAACAGCAGTATCTTTAGTATTATCTTCGACCCTTGCAGTATCTGGTTTATCATTTTCAGCTAGTCTAATTTTATTGTCTAAACCAAGCTGAACTGAGTTTAACATTTTGTTTGCCTTAGGTTCTACATTTGTTGCTGCTGTTTTGTATGATAAGATAGTGGGATACGACTCATTATTTTCCATTAATTCCGATGTTCTATGAGGGTCAGCTGAACCACAGGATGGTGAAGGTTTACTCATTTTTGTTTTGAATCAACTTTCTACGGATGTATCTCCTTTCTCAAGGTGCTTGACTTTTGATTCAGGCATTGTTACAGACTCTTCACTTAAAGTCCTCTTGTTGACAATTTTCCCAGCATCCATTTTTTCTTCTTTATCTTCATTACACTTTTTAAGATTCAATTTCTTTTGTCTTTCCTCATTTCCTTTTACTGCATCTACAAATGACTTCTGGGTGTTGAATTTCTGCAAAGTCTTTTGTCTTGCTTCTTTAAAGGTAATGCGCTCTTGAGTCTTGATACAAAGTGTTTCTTTTTCAATGAGATACTTGATACATGATTTTATGTGCTGCATTATGGTCTCCCCACAATTAGGGCAGCATGGAGTAAGTTCACAATTCCCATGCTCTTTTCTTCCACAGTTAAAGCATATGGCTGGTTCATTCCTTTCTTTTTTCCTACATGTTGTTATCAAATGGCCAAACATTTGGCAATGGAAACATCTTCTGGGAGCGGGAATATACTGTCTAACTGGCAGGTGAAGCCATGCAGCTTTCAGAAATTTAGGGAGTCTCAAACAATCAAAGGTGAGTATCAGAGTAGGTGTTGGATGTAATATTCCCAATACTTTTTTCTTGATTCGTCTCACATCTACCACCTTTTGATCAGCAAATTCTTTCCGGAGAGTGTCCTCAGAATAATGTAGGAGTTCAGTACTATCACTACTCCTTTAGACTGATTCATTGTTTTGTGAGGAGTGCATTTTGAGTGTGCTTCCTTCTACAGCCACTAATAGACAGTAATTTTCTACTTTCATATGTGATGAAACTTCCACAAGCAAGCTTCCTTCACCTTGAGAGGCTATCTTTGGTTCTCTGCCAATGCATTTTACAATATCTCTATGGACAATTCAAATAAATAATTCAGTTCTTTTATGCTTTTGTCGAGATCAAGAGAAAGTATTTATTATAAGTCTCAGGTTCTTGAGATCCAAGTAAAATTCCAATATCAGGATTAGCATTCTTATTTCTATTATTAAATCTGCTATTCTTTCCTCTGTTCTGAACTACATAAGGGCTTGTAGTAACAATCAAAGAATCTTTGATGTTTTCATTGGAGGAGGTTGGGGATGGCAAAGGGAGGTCCTTATCCAAGCCTAAGGTTGTCAACGGTGCCAAAGAGTCGGGGGATCCAGGGGACAATGTACTAGACATATTATCCATGTTAGTTTGAAGGAAAAAAAAAAGGGGGGGGAATATACACACACACACAACAACTGCTTGGGAAGACCAACAAGGTATCGCGGACTAGACAGGGTCCGACATTCTCCCCACCAATGGCACACGTAGAAGTTGCTTCCCACGGTCTGCCCCATACCCTACCCTTTTGGGATAGCACCAATATGCTTGCAGTGGCCCAGGTATAAGCCAATCTGCCTGCTGGGAGTTCTACCCCCACTAATGGGGACAGACTCCCCACTCCAACATATTGGGTGGGCTTCCGGACTAAAGCCAGGAGTCCCATCCCAAAAACCAGCCCCCCCGTGGATTCCGATGGGCTGATCCCTGGAGATGTTCCGCCCTTAAGATACAATGGGAAAATCCCATCACCATCTCTTGGGTCCAAAACCGTATTGGGTGGCGACTCACCACCACAACTCCCACAATTAGCTTCGAATGCAAACCCCCTCCAAACCACGAACCCCTCCAGACTTCACCCAAGCAGAGAAATTTTTCGAAAGTGGAAATGTCCACGCAAATTAATGCCAAAAGTTTTGTAGGCGTTCCGTCAGGATCCGGCCTTCGCAAACTTGAAGGCAGAATCCCTTACCCCCTCACCACGTGAAGGAACCTACTCGAGGGGAGTCTATGAGACTGGAGAAGTCCGATTCAGCTGAAACAGGCAGAGACAATCCCATGTTTTCTCCCGTTTCGTACCATGATGCCTTCTCCTAACCCCTTAGTTTAGCGGGAGGCATGCAAAATATCGTCCTTCCTAACTCCTTCTTAGTCTTGATCCAGGAGTCCAGAGATTGTAAGGCCCTTTTCATGGATATGGCCGGCTTCATTTTCAGGAAAGACGAAGACTTGTGTGCCTTCGTACTTGAAAATAGAGAGCGAGGAGAAGGAGGAGCGGCTGGAGTTAATGCATCTCCATATTTCTTCTAAGAGAAGAGCAGAAAGAACTTTGTAATTCGAGAGCCCTTCTCTGTTAGTAACTTCGTCCTCCGAGACGTCATCTAAATTAATAGGATCGGAAGGAGAAGGCTCCCTTCCCTCCTCTGTCTCCTCTCTAGATTTCTTCCTTTCCGAAGAAGAAGCACTTCTATAAGGAGATGGGCTAGGAGTAACTCTCTCCTTACGTTTATCATTAGGAGAGTCACGTATCACTGCTCTACGCCTGTTAGACTCCTGTCGGATGTCAAGGTCTTCACGAGGAGAATGCGCCTGGCGTTTAGCAGGAGTATCTCGCTGAGAATACTCCTGAGGCCTGGTAGGAGTAACCTGTTTGGAATACTCCTGGCGCCTGACAGTCATTACACTCTTCGAATACTCCTTGCCGTCTGGAAGGCGCATCTCGCTCCAAATACTCTGGCGCCTGTTAGGAGTATTAAGCTCAGAATACTCCTGGCGCTTGGTAGGAGCATCGCGCTTCGAATACTCCTGGCGCCTGGTAGGAGTAAAAAGTCCAGAATACTCCTGGCGCCTGGGAGGAGTAGCGAGGCCAGAGTAATCAAGGCGCTTGGCAGGAGTATCTCTTCCCGAATACTCCTGACCTACGGAAGGCGCAATCTAGTTCCGAATACTCCTGAGGCTTGGTAGGAGTATCGCTCATGGAATGCGCCTTTCGAGTAGCAAGTATATTGCGCTTAGCGGGCGCTATACTCCTATCAGGAGTTCTCTCTTCTCCAATTGGCTCTTGTTGCTTGGATGAAGATCTGGGCCTAGAACGATCTACAGTAAAGTCAGGCTCTTTGCCTACTTGGCGCCTGGCTCCTAGTGGCGCCTGACGCTTGGTAGAGTTACTTCCTTTCCCACATCTCGCCTGCCTAACGCACCGCTCCCCCCAGAGATGGCCGCTTGTGCGACAACTCCCCTGGAGGGTTCGTCGCGCCCGACAGGAGATCGGTATTTGGATCTCTTAATCGGAAGCCTGTCATCCTTTTTACGAGTAGGCTCCTTAGAAAGTACTCCTACCAAAGACGCTATTTGCTCCTGTACATTCATCAAAATTCTCCTGGTCGAAGGCTCATTCGAATCAGGAGAAGGAGATCTGGAAGGCGCTCGAGAGTCTTTTCCCTTCCAAGGATCTAAATCCTTTCTAGCTTTCTGATTACCGAAGCGCCTCCTCTTCAGAGAAGCGCTCGGGGCTAGAATTAAGCTCAGGTTCTTTCCAGTTCCTTTTTAGCGGACGTGAAAGCTTCGATTCCTTCCATCCTCTTCTCGGAGAAGGCGAACTAGAAGATGAAAAGCACTCACGAAGGACGCTTTTTCTATAGCTGTCCCTGGCAGACTGAGATGCATACGATTCTGCCGAAGGGACGCCTGATCGTTGGGGATTCCCACGACCCCCGTAAGGCTTTCGACTTTCCTTCTCCTCTGGGCCAGGGAGCTTGGAAGAGGTCTAGGCCTGGGAGCGTCGCTAGGGACGACCAGACGCCCCCTCCACTACACTGGGGACACTAACATCACTCGAGAAACCACATTCACTTCTCTTACCTTCTAATGCTTCCAT
This sequence comes from Macrobrachium nipponense, assembly GCF_015104395.2. Lineage (NCBI taxonomy): Eukaryota > Metazoa > Arthropoda > Malacostraca > Decapoda > Palaemonidae > Macrobrachium > Macrobrachium nipponense. The sequence continues at coordinate 24,230,146 of NC_087206.1, forward strand.
TTTCTCTTGCATTTTTTGAAGGGAAGCTCTGAGTTCCGCTATTTCTGAGGCGGAATCAGAGGGATAAACTTGTGAACGGGCTTTGAAACAAATGGGCATAATTAAGAGAAGAAGAAGAAGCTACAGAACTACTAGACATTTTCTGGCTTTTGTAAGCCACCTTCCTCTCTCTATCCTTCTCTAACTTCTTCAAGTAAGAAGTCAGTATTCTTCCATTCTTGCGCACTCAATCTCTCACACTCGTTACACGTATTCTCAATTGAGCATTCAACCTTTCTACAACCACTGCATGTAGTGTGAGGATCTACCGAAGCTTTCGGAATCCTCACCTTACAGCCTTCATTCACACACACTCTGAAGCTAACACTAGAATCAGACATATTCACGAAAATCCAAAGCGAAGTCCAAAAACCAGTCCACGATAGCGAATGCCAAACAACGATCCAAGTACGTCACCAAAAATCAGTCGAAAGATGATCAAAAGCGTTGTGAAAAAAGAATTCCAGTCAGGAGGAAGTAACAACAATGTTGATACTACCGGCGACAGAGAGAATCTGATTAGAAAACGGGAATAGTTCCTAGTCCTGCTACCCAGAGCAGGGCGGTAGATCACCTGACCTACCTGTAGCGAGTGCCGCGAAATTTGAATTTCTGTCGGGGACGACGGAGTCGATAGCTATGTATATATCTGACAGGTAAGTTGAATGTATGAAAACGTAGAGTATTGTAGTCACTTGGACAGCTACCTCCCTACTACATTCTTTCCTCGACGAGGAAGAGAGAATGGAAATCGACTGTCGGCTAAGAGAACGAATTAGTATTAGTCAAAGGAGATCCTCAAGTGAGAACCGAGGACAGAAGAGGACAGCTCAAGCTTCTTATGTTATTGGACAGAAGACTTAATGGACGTACTCTACAAGTCTTTTTCCTCGACGAGCCTCTGACCAATGAATGAGAGCTCTTCTGAATCTTGTCAATGAGAGCTTATCCGCTTACGCAATAAAATGTTATTGAGATCTTTGTCAATGGGAACTAACCCATTTACGTGACAAAGAGTTTTATATTTCGTCAATGAGGGGTTACCCACTTACTTGACAAAACGTTTAGTATCTTGTCAATATAGGGAAACCCACATACATGACATAAAGTAATCCAGAAATTCGAGCATATAGTCTTCCCGATTCCCGCAGAAATCGAGGAAGGGGCAGGATTCCTGGTCAGAGACTGGCTTACGGCAGGTAGGACCCTAAGGTTCCCCTTCGGTAGCGCAGCCCCGCATTCGCAGGTTGCGAGTCGCTCGAGGACTCTGTCTCCTTTACGGGAACAGGAGAAGGGTCCTTAACCGACCGCGAAGCAATGAAACCCTGAGGCCCCTCTCGTAAAAGGGAGTCTCCTACTTGAAGTAGGGTTCAAAGACGAAAGTCGGGAATGTTTAATAGCAACTCCGAAGCTTTGTGAAGTTCCGGTAAAGGAACCTGCTGCAGAGCGTTCTGAAGAGTGTCCGATAAAGGAGCGTCCTGAAGAGCGTCCTCTTGATAAGCCTCCTTGCAGGAATCCTGCCGAACGTCTTGACGTGTAGGGCGCCTATCGTTCTGAAGAGCGTCTTGGCAAGTGCTCCGAGATTTATGACGTGTAGGACGTCGAGCGTCTTCAAAAGCGTCCTCACGAGCGTCCTGGCGAGCGTCTCAATGTGTAGGACGTCGAGCGTCTTCAAAAGCCTCCTGGCGAGCGTCTTGATGTGTAGGACGTCGAGCGTCTTCAAAAGGCGTCCTCAAGAGGGGCTTGTCGAGCTTTTGGTGCATCGAATGCCGAGCGTTCTGAAAAGCGTCTTCCCGAGAGCCTTGCCGAGCATCTTGATGCATAGAACGTTGAGCGTCTTGAAAGGCGTCCTCGCGAGAGTCTTGCCAAGCGTATTGGTGCATAGAACGCAGTGTTCTGAACGGCAACTTCGCGAGGGTCTTGCCAAGCATCCTGATGCATAGAACGCCAAGCATCCTGAAAGGTCACCTGAGAGGCATCATGGAGAGCCGTGTCGAGCGTCTTCATCCTGAAGTGCGTGAGTACTAAAAGAAGATGTGTGGCAATCGTCGTCAAGACGAGCCTTAAGGACCTTCCTTACCTCCTGACAAAGGCGACGGCCGCCTGTGCGACATCTTGCGTCTTTGTAAGGCACATGAACACTTGCCCAAGCATCCTGAAAGGAGTCCTCTCGAGGGTCTTGCCTAGCGTCTTGATGTATAGAACGACGAGCGTCCTGCATAACGTCATTGCGAGCGTCTTGAAGAGCGTCCCGAATAGGAGAGCGACGAACATTAAGAGAAGATTCATGGAGAGCTTCCTGACGTGACGCGGCGGACCCAAAAGCGTCAACACGAGCAACTTGAGAGGCGTCCTGGCGAGGGGCGCGCCGCTCATGAAGCGCGAGAGCATCATAAGCAGATGTACGGTGATCGTCGTCAGGACGAGTCTTATGGACGTTCCCAACTCCTGACAAAGGTGACGGCCGCCTGTGCGACATCTTGTGTCTTTGTCACGCTCATCAACACTTCCAGAAACGCACTCAAAAAGGACGCCTGTGCGTTCTTGGTTGCGTAAGCGGAATCTAGAAGGCGACAAGCGAGGAGAAGGAGAAGGAGACTGCCTGACTTAACAGACAGCCTCGAATCCTTCCTGCGGTAACTGGGTTCTGGCCCTCTCTTGGCGAAAACGAGGCCAACCGAGAAGGGCTGATCCTGTGAGAAGACGAGGGGCGAGGGGACGCCTTCTTCCTTCTCACAGTAACAATGTTAGAGCGATCTGGGCGCTCAAAAGCGTCCTGCTCCGATGACGTGTGGTGGAAAGTCGTCAAAATGTTAAGGCGACGATTGCAATCGCATGACGAGAGAGAGAGGATGTGAAGAGTCCTCTTCTATAAGCTTCTGTTTAGAGGGCGCGAGTCCTTCCGAGACCTCCAACCCCTGTACGGGGAGGACGCCTCGGAGGACGAGAAGCAATCCTTCAGGATTCGTGCATGTGCACGATCTTTGGCAGCCTGGGAAGCGTCTTCAGGTCCTGCCGAAGGGACGCCAGATTGGTGGGGAGTACCCGTAACCCTCCTTCGGTTTTCGACTTGCCCATTCCCTGAGTCCTGGGAGTCTGACAGAGGTCTAGACCTAGAGGCGTTATGAGACCGATCTGACGCTCCCTCCACAACACTAGGGGCGCTAACAACATCACTACACTCACAACACTGATTGGAGAGCGAGCACTTTAGATTCCAAGATTACGGATGGAATCCACCATAACAGAAAGGGCATTACCTCTCGCAGACACTTCCTCAAGGCCCGTAGGCCATACCACAGGGTTAGGCAAAATAAAGTCTACAGGAGGTTAGTAGGTTCATTACCCTGACTTCTGTTTACTGATGCAGTCTTGGAGGAAGACCTCCTGATTCTCTCACACTCTAATTTGCGTACGTACGAATCATACGTCTTTCCTTCGGAATCAGTCAAACATCACACTAATTACATTGATCTCTCAACAAAGAAACATGTCTCGTACACCTTGTGCATACCAAGTGAGGATCTACCGAAGGTTTCGGTAGCCTCACTTTACCCCTTGCAGACAACAAACTCTGAAACTAGCCAAACTAGATTCAGATATCTCATGCAAAGAACAATCAAATTCAAATCAATCTATGATAGCGTATGCCTAGCCACAAATCCCAGTCAATAAACCAAAAGACAATCAGGATACTCAAGCGGCAATGAAGTTTTCAAAATCCTAAGACGGAGGTACTGGAAACAGGTGTTTACAGTACCGGCGACAGAGAAAATCTGAATAGAAAATGGGAATGGTTCCTGATTACCCGCCTCCCAGCGGCGGGAATGGGTACTACCACCTGGCAAACCACTGCGTGTGCCGGGAGTTTTGAAATTCTGTCGGACTTCGGAGAATACAGCTATATATATATATCTAACAGGTAAGTTTCATGAACAAAAATACAGTTCGTAGCATAGTACTTCCTATGCCTCGTGAGAGGCGGGGGTAGTAGCTTGGCAGAGCCCCTAGAGTGAAACGAACCGTCCTGGTCTGAAACAGAGGCGTTAACCTTATGCAAGACTGACTGGACGTGCCCCGACAAGGGAAGCTGAAGAGATGATTTGGGATTCTGCGTAGCTCCCACCAAGGCTTCCAAGCAAGAAGGCGTGTAAGGCGACCGAGCCTGAGTCCTACTTTCCAAATTGTTGAACCCATGAATGAGATCAACAACTTCCGAAAAGGAAGACAAAAACTCTTGCGTGTCTCCCTCCCCCTACTTCGGCAACGGAGACCGACGACGAGAAGGATGTGTAGGCTCCTCTAAGGCACCTTCCCCATTAAAATTAATGGAAGGATCAGCAGCCACCCCAAACACCAACTAACCTGTCTGGATTGGGTCCATGCGTCGGCTCCCGAGAAGAACCCACTACAACACTAGGAACATCACTATGTACTCCACCAACAGATGACTCATTAACATGTCTGTGAATGGTCACGGGCGTGGGAGACGTACGAACGTGAGTTGGAGAGGAATTCCGAACACTCAAGATCGAGGGAAAATCCTCCAGAATCGAACCCTTGGAAGCACCAGTGAAAGGGGCAGGCAAACACTCCAGCTGCACCAACTCTCCGCTCACCACCTTCAACCTCTTGACAGGCGCCTTGAGATCTTTACGGCGATGAATAGGCCTTGGAGAAGAAGGAGCACTTGCATCATGTGCACGGACAGGGGAGGTTGCAACACGCTTGCGATGTGCATCGATGGGGGAGGTTGCAACACGCTCACAATGAGCTTGGACAGGGGAGGTTGCAACACGCCCGCGATTTGATGCAGAGGATGAAGCAGCCGCTGCAGATTGCACAAGGGAAGATACACTAACACTCTCCGAAACACCAACACTCTCGATAACACGTCCGCGTTGTTCCTCCCTCGTAGGCAAAGGAAGAGCAAAGTCCTTAGCCTTTCAACGCTTGATACGCCGACATGGCGTAGAGGGGGAAGAGCAAGAGGAAGACAGCACTGGTTTCTTATGCAATCTCTTCGCAGGAAGCGGGGGCCAAAGCGGGGCCAAAGCAACAAGGCAGCCAACTTATCATCCAAACAGAAGTCCAACCTCTCAGCACTGCCTGGCATATAACCTCAGGCTGATCTGCAAGACAAGGCTCCGATGACATGGAAGGGAGATGTAGCAAACTGGGCAGCAGATAAGACGTGAAGACTGAGAGAAGCAGTGCAGAGGAGACGACTGGGAGTGACATCATTAATGGGAGTGATGTCACAAGTGGTGATGACATCACAGCTTCCCCTCAGTGTGAAGGGGAGTCAGACGCCACTGGCAGAAGAATACACAACGACGGATCCCGTAACGTCATCAATGGGGCTAACGCCACAGCTTCCCTCCGACTCAAAGAAGCGGCAACAGTCACTGGTGGAGCAATACAAGATGGCTGACCTCAGCTACCCACGAAGACGAGGCTGGGAGGAGAGGGGATGGTCTGGCCAGCCTGAGGTGGGGGGTAGCGAGCCTCCATAAAGTGCGCTAGCAACCCCTTCAAGGACGGGGTACCCCCTAGCCCGAACGTCTTCCAAATCACCGCCATCTTGAACGCCTCCAACTCTGGAATAAATGAGAATGATGAAAAAGCCTCCTCTTCCCAGGAATCAAATTAACTCCCGAAGAAGAAGGGGCGACATACAAAAATCAGCCTGGTGGCCTCCCGATACTTCCAGCAACAAATCAATGGAAGAAAAGGAAGGATACACAGGAACAACACTACTATGGGTTTGAATAATGGAGGAGACAAAGCATCAGGAAGAGAAGAAAAACCTTCCCAAGAAGGAAGAGTCAAAACCCTCCGATTCTCTCTCTTGCTATAAAATGACTTCAACTGCTCTCTAGGCCATGCCCGGCATTCCGTGCAAGGATTCGTTATAGTACAAAAATTAGAACGGCACCTGCTACATGTGATGTGGGGATCAGTTGCCGCCAAAGCCAAAAAACGAGAACAGGGAAAACCTGGAATTCTGGGACACACACGTTGATGAGGCAGAGAAGGAGCAGAAGAAGCCATAATATCAGCCAAACACACACACACTAAACACAATTGAAACGGGCAATGAACCAGGTAAAGGCCAAAAGGTTAAACATTACACTCACCCACCCAGGCGGTTAAAAAAGACCGACGCGTTGGCGTAGGTGAAGAATGGTCTTTGACCATTCTTCCCCAAAACACCCCAATCTATGCATGCGTTGCCAGATATTCACAAGTTTCCTTGCTTTCATCTGTTTTTTAACCCGATCCAGCTAGGCGCTAGAAATTATCCTATTGTTAAGATGAAAGGTTTGTTCGCCTATGAACAAACAGTAAGGCTTTGTAAGCAGATGACTCTTTATCCTCCTCTTCTCCTTCTTCCTTTTCTTCGGCTGAATAAATTGGTGATAAGTTCTCTAGTTGGTTGAGGATTTTTTAATAGATCTAAGGGTGAAACATGCTCTACAACCTTGATCTTGGGAAATATCTACCGAATCCCCTGCCCCGAAAGGGTTGCCCTCGGCTGGCTGGCGAGGGACATACACTAGGAATATTTTCTCTAGCACGTTTAGTGGATTACAAGAGAAGATCCTGTGTTGCTTTCTTCTGCAATTTGGAGGCAACTAGCACTACTGTCTCCTCTGGAAACAGGTGCTTCTTATCCAAGGGCGAATACAGTAAGGCAGACTTTTGAGTACGAGATACTCCCTTAGATGTAAAAGAACACCACAGTTCTCTCTTCTTTAGGATGCCTAACATGAAGAGAGAGGCTAGTTCTGCGGAGTGTCTCTAATCCTCTTATCTAAATAGGAGATCACTCCCGAAATGTCTGCAAAGGCTTCCTCATTCAACATGGAATAACTCTTGACTTTACGTCCCAAGGCTCCTACTGTCAAGTCTAGGAAACTAATTACTTTAAATACCCTAAAGATATTTTTAATTAGGTGGTCTAATTCTGACGCCTTAAACATGATCTTGGCCAAGTTGAAAGCCTTGATCCCTCTTATCCTCAACCCAAAGGTTAATTTCCTGTAATGCTTTCTGGGCTCAGTTCGTGTCGCTGCGCGAAATATCCCTTTAATCCATTATTTCTAAGGTAAATGAACTAACAAATACCAGAGAAAAACAAAAATAAAGGAAAAGGTCAGTATAAACTGACTCGCTCACTCCTCCAAGAGGGCGTCGGTATGAACACTAGGGCGAGTGAGACCACTACCACGAACCTCTTACCAATAGAAATCTCCTACGACAAAACCCCCACAAGAGGGGAGCCGACCCACAGAATGGGCAGCGACTACTACTACTCCACCCCACGCTACGACTGCTGCGCCTCTGGTGGCCATCCTTTCCTGTTAGCACGTGCCCTCATCGGACGCACTAAATTGTCTCTGTGAATTTTGTGCCCCTGTTTGTGAGGATTTTATCTAGTAATGAGCGTTCCAGCCATCGCATCAGCTAAGTTAAGTATTCCGTAAGGTTCCTACTTAGTTTTTTCCAGCCTTGAGTCAGTATTTGCCGTTTTTTAGGTATAAATGCTGGCTCGCGGCCGAAGCATGGCGGCATTGTTCTGCTTGTGGCGGGTTCGTTCTTGGTCTTCCATACCTAGAACCTTCCCTTTTATTTTTACGCTCTATTACTGTTTATCTATATTATGGTAGGGGATCCAGCCTGCATTGGTTTATGTCATGCATGCATGTCTTCCTTTACCTTGCGTAGGCATTTCGTTTCTATCCAGACCCTAGCACAGCTCTTAGTATCGGCCCCGCCTAGCTTTGAGTGGTAGACTTTCTCTCGGGTTAGTCGTACACAATCCTGGATTTTTTCTCCTACTGTTTATTTCCCTACTTTCATTTTAATTTAAGTTTTAGTGTTTTTATGTATTTTGGGTTAGCCTACTGCGTCTGGCACGTTAGCGTAGCCTAGGTTCATTATATCATGGTCCCCATCAGTTTTGTTGCTTCCTCTCATCAGTTTTGTTGCATCTATGATAGCATCTCGCTGATCAGTTTAGTTGCATTAACCTAGGCTATGTTTTTCGTGAAGGTTTTTTTATCGAGTTACCGCTTCGTGGTCGACCATTGGGGGATCGCGATTCAGCCAGGCACCCGTCCAGTCACCCGGCCCTCCTCCCGCTCTCCCATAGAGCTGGGGGGAGGGAGGTCCGTCCTCGCTCGCTCCACCCGGGCCTGTCTCCCTCTCTCCCTACGCGGAGGGAGTAGGGGAGGCTGGACTTGACCGTTCTCTCTGCTTCACAGTGCTTTGTTGTGACGGGGTAGGGGGATTGGCCTTCCCCCTCCTTTGTTGCTCCGTTGCCCGATGTTTGCTCGAGTCTGTCTCGCCCTCTCGCCCCACTCCCGATTGTCGGTGCTTTGTTTTTTTATCTTACCGGAGCTCCGTCATCACGAGGAAGGGAGCTGGGGTTCCCCGCTTGTGGGCGGACCTCAGGCGTACAGTTGGTCTTTTAACTAACCATCCCGTCTCGTCGGTATAACGGGAGACGAACACCTCCGCGATCCGGAATCATTCCGGAATTTAGTGCTAATTTATGCTTAAGTGTATTATAAGTTTATTTTAAGCTATCATAAGTTTAATTTAAGCTAGCTTAAGCCGGGTTCCTCCCTTACCTCTGTTTTCACACCGGATCACTCCGGGGTTATAGCCTATTCAGGCGGTAAGGGAGGGGTTATGCCCAAAATTTTTTTCGCTCTCCAGCATGCATCGGAGTTCTAATTAGCTGTAAGTGATGTCTTTTATGGTACTCAGGTATCCCTTCACTTACAGACCACCAAACTGTGAGCATCCGGATGTAACGCCATGCTCAAGACCCTGCGGACATGAAGTCTGCAGGTCCCACGCTCCGTGCGCGACTCCGCATGGGAATCTGCAGGTCTGGTTCCACGAGACCTGCACTATTTGTTATGATATCGTGGGGTCAGTTCTTAGACGGGGTAAGGTATTTCCAACCTCCATACGTGAATGCTAATGACTGTTTTAGATCTTAAGTTTAATTTTAATCTTTTATTTTAAGCTTAAGCTCCCTTTATGTTGGGAATTACATCCCCGAAAACTTTATAGGTTAAGCCTAGTCTTAGTTTAAGGTTTAATTTCGAGTTTAAACTTAAAACTAATGAACGCCCTCTCTTCCAGGCTGCTGCCGTTAGAGAGACTGCTCTGGCAACCCTGAGGGCTTGGGTCGGCGGATTTGGGAAGAACGCCGCCAAGGACAGCCCTACATCCTGGAGAAGATGGAGGCCTGTCCTGCTGTTCCCCGGCGGCAAGTCAACTGGTTACGTCGACCCCCCGGCAGAAGCAGCACGACTATGGCGGCGATCCAACAGCAGATCGCCACTTCAATGAAGGAACCAGGCCACGATATCTCATCGGAAGTCGCGACGCTGGATTTGAATGTTGAACCGATGGTAGGTGTTGACGACCTGTTGGTCGAGGTAGGTACGTTGGACGCCCAAGGGCTTCCCTTGGGCGCCACTGGATCTTCTTCTCCTGCTAATTCTCCAGCTTCCTTCCAAGGCTTTACAGGAGCTGAGCTCCTTTATGCTTCACCCAGTGCTTCGGTGAAACCCAAGTGAAGGGCCAGAGGGTACAGAAAACCCTTAAAAGACGTCGTCGTCGTCCAAAAAGACTTCGTCGGCGTCAACATCTCGTAAGTCTCCAGCTACAAACCCCGGAGCAGAGAAGTCTAGAGCTTCTGCTTCAAGCTCGAAGTCCTCTAAGAGCAGGTCTTCCAAGGAGAGGCCTCGTACTCCGGCTGAGCCTGCAGTCTCTCCTCTCCCCATGGTACCTGTGCCGAGTTATCCCTCCACCTCCGCAGCAGCTCCGGCTTTGGATCCCAATGCTGGATTGTTTGCAACAGACTGGGCGACTTGGTCGGCTCTCTGAGGAGCAGCATGGAGCAGATGTTCTCCCGGTTTGTCCGATAGGATTGCGTCCCAGGACAATATAATTGCCGGACTTAACCAGGCCCCTCTAGCTACTCCTCCAGCATTATCCGGTGCTGGACTGCTTCAGCTCCCACCTCATGACTCTCTGCCTCCGTTCTCTATGAACAACCCCTGGAGAGTGGCGTCATACGCCCCTTTCCAGGACGGCCTTATTTCTATCCCGGAATGTGGCACTCGAAGGATCGAGGACTTCGAGTTCTACCCGGAAGGCCTCCAACCGCCGTTCATTGGCTACGCCAGACTTACTGACACAGCCATGACTTCGAGAAGATAAGGTACCGAAGGAGACAGTCCTCTACTCCCGTGACCAGGCTCAAAGAGAATGGCTCAGGTGTTTAGAGGAGATGGATTGTTCAAAACATGAGAATACAAGCCTTTAAGAGTCCCTTCACCATTTTTACGATGGAGGAGGGAACTCCTCTTCCCTTTTTAACCAAGATAGCAACGGTCACCATTCCGGCTGCCCTGAAAGGTGAATCGTTACCACAATTAAGGGAAGCAGACCCCACATCTCCTTTGCTCCCTTCACTTGGAGATCTGTGGGAAGATTTGCCTAACACCTTCTCAGCTGGCAAGCTCAAACCAGACTGCGCTATGGATCAGTTCGGCGAGAAGCTGCCTAGGCTTCCTGACAACCTCATTTCAAGCTGAATTTGAGGCCAAGTCTAGGCTTGCCAGGTCCATGAATACCATGGCAATGACGGAAGTAGCGGCTCTTTCTTATGCTTCAGAGCCGCTCTTTCAAGCTCCTGACTAAGTCCCAGATGCATACCGTCCAGTCTGATCTGTTTGAGTTTGCTACAGCTAGGGTTAACTGCCGGAAGCATGTCCTCCAGGAAGCAACTATTCGACATGAGCCGAATAAGTTGCTTTCCTCCAACATCTGGGGGGCAGACCTCTTTCCTGAGTCAATGGTCAAGGAGGTCCAAGCTGAAGCAACAAGGCTCAACCAGAGCCTTAAGGATCGTTGGGGTCTCACAGATAAGAGACGCCAAGATCAAGCTACAAAGGTAAGACACAGAAGAAACTTAAACGTTACCAGCCTTACCAAAAGAAGCAGCAACGTTTTACCCAGGCTGGTTTCGGCTGTATCCTATGGTACAATCAGCCCAACCCTCTACTTCTAAGGCTCAGTCACAACATTTATGTGATTTCACCCCCCAGCCTCAGCCTTCCACCTCCTACGCTGTCTCCCCCAGCCTTTAACCAAGTGTTCGAGGGCCAGGCCTTTCAGCACTATGACCGGTTTTTTTTTTTGGCAGGGGAGGAAGAGCTAGGGGATCCTTTCGTCAGAGAGGGTCAGGAAGGTCCTCTCAACAGGGGAAAAACACTTCCGTGGAGGTCGCGGAGGTCAACTCAACCCAGCAACAGTGAGAGCTCGAAGGTAGGAGTGAGGCTGTTTTCTCTTCCGGCATCGGTGGGGATTCAGCAATTGGGCACGAGCATTGTGTCAAAAGGCCTGGGTTGGAGTTGGATTGCGGATCCTCCTCCATCCAGACCATTCCTTCAACTTCCATCAAAGAAATGACGGAGTATGCGGAGGACCTCCTTCAGAAAGGAGCAATAGCGAGAGTCAACAGATTAAAGTTTCAAGGTCGCTTATTCAGCGTGCCAAAGAAAGGCTCACAAAAGAAGGGTAATCTTAGACTTGTCCCGCTTAAACTTGGCCATTCACTGCGACAAGTTCAAATGCTGACTATCTCGCAGGTGCGGACCTTACTTCCCCATGGGGCCGTCACCACCTCTATCGATCTTACAGACGCATACTATCATATCCCTATTGCAAGACACTTTCGCCCTTATCTGGGCTTCAAGCTGGGAGATCAAGCAATTCTCCTTCAAGGTAGTTCCCTTCGGTCTTGAACGTGGCACCCAGGGTGTTCACGAAGTTGGCGGAAGTAGTCGTCCAACAACTGAGGTCTCACGGATAATGGTAGTAGCGTATCTCGACGATTGGTTGATTTGGGCTCCAACAGTCGAGGAATGTCACAAAGCCACACTGAAAGTAATCCAGTTTCCTAGAGTATCTGGGGTTCAAGATAAACAGAACAAAGTCAAGACTCACTCCGGAGTCCAACTTTCAGTGGCTGGGCATTCAATGGAATCTATCCTCCCATACTCTGTCGATTCCATCAGCCAAGAGAAAAGAAATAGCGAAGTCAGTGAAACAATTCTAAAGCACAAATATGCTTTCAAGGAGAAACCAGGAAAGAATCTGGTGGGTTCCCTCCAATTTGCCTCAGTGACAAACATCTGATGAAAGCCAAAACTGAAAGACCTAACAGGATCTGGCGCTCATGAGCAAATGTCAGATCCAGGGACAAGTTGTCATCAATCCCACAGATTTTAAACGGAATCGTCTGCGCCCTTGGGCAAAATTGAAGAACCTGTCCATATCAGTACCCCTTCAGTTTCCTCCTCCGGGAATTACCATCCACACAGACGCTTATTAAGGGCTGGGGATGGGGGGATATTCGCAGTTCAAGAAGGTTCAAGGAACCTGGTCACCTCAGTTCCGCCAGCTCACATAAACGTATTGGAAGCGATGGCAGTGTTCTTGACTTGAAGAGTGTTACGTCCGCCAAAGCACTCTCACATATAAGTTATTTTGGACAGAGCAGTGGTAGTCCATTGCGTAAACAGGGGAGGCTCCAAGTCAAGACATCTGAATCATGTCATGGTAGCCATCTTCTCCCTGGCGGACAAGTTCAGTTGGCAACCTCTCCTCCACCCATATAGCTGGAGTGAGAAACGTCATAGCAGATGCTCTATCCCCCTCAGTTCCTCTGGAGTCGGAATGGTCACTGGACAACAGTTTGTTCCAATGGATTCTCCGGAGGGTTCCAGGTCTGCAAGTTAATAGATCTGTTCGCATCTCAAGCGAACCACAAACTTCCATGTTATGTGGCCCCCAACCTGGACCTCTGGCCTATGCCACGGACGCCCTGTCCATAGATTGGAACAACTGGAGAAGATTTATGTCTTTCCTCCAGTGAATCTTCTCCTGAAGGTACTGAACAAACTCAGGACGTTCAAGGGTCAAGTAGCTCTAGTAGCCCCAGACTGGCCGAAGAGCAACTGGTACCCTCTGGAATTCTGGTCAACTGGGGGTCTTCGTCCTCGTTTCGGTATTTCCCAATCCCAGGCTTCCATTCCGCCCAGTCAGTACAAACGAAGACTGTGTTCGCTTCCTCAGAATTCTCAAAACCCTAACTTTATGGACTTCATGAAGTTTGCGGCTAAAAGAGATGCAGATATCGATCCACGAAATATTCTTTTCCTGGAATCTGATAAAAGAGATTCAACTTTGAGACAGTATGATGCTGCAGTCAAAAAGTTGGCAGTTCTTCCTGAGAGAATCAGACATTAAAATCATGACCAATCAATTCAGCTATATCCTTTTTCAGATCCTTATTCGAAAAAGGCTTAGCAGCTAGCACCATTACGACAAACAAGTCAGCCTTGAAGGACGATTTTTTCAACTTGGTTTCAACATAGACTTGACAGATTCTTACTTCTCGTCTATTCCCAAGGCTTGTGCTAGACTTAGACCTTCAGTAAGGCCTACGTCAGTGTCATGGTTCTTGAATGATGTTCTAAAGCTGGCTTCAGAAACAAATAATACGACATGCTCATTTATAATGCTCTTAAGAAAAACTCTATTTTTATTAAGCTTGGCTTCAGGAGCTAGAATTTCAGAACTGTCGGCGTTATCCAGAGATCCGAATCATAGAATTTCTTCCCTCAGGGAAGTTCTACTTTCCCCGGATCGTAGCTTTTTTAGCAAAGAATGAGGATCCTTTGATGAGGTGGGAACCGTGGAAGGTTATACCCCTTCCTCAAGATGTTTCTCTTTGTCCAGTAACGACCTTACGAGCCTTTCTGTCCAGGACATCCTCATCCTCTTCGGGTCCTCTCTTTAGAAGAGAAAAAGGTGGTACTTTATCAATTAAAGGTATCAGGCAACAGATCCTGTACTTTATTAAACAAGCCAACCCTGAATCCTTCCCTAAAGTCCATGATGTCAGGGCAGTTGCCACCTCAATTAACTATTTCCAACACATGAATTTGATGATTTGAAAAAGTATAACAGGGATGGAAATCGCCGACAGTATTTAAGAGTCACTACTTTAAAGTCCCTGGAATCTCTGAAAATTTTCCAGCAGGTTGGCGGCTGGGGTAACAAATAGTTTACCCCCCGGAACTCTGCTTTACTCTTAAGTTGAAGATCCAGATCTCCTGTTTCTACCTATACTCAGTCAACAGTTTGTCTATACCTACCATGTTCATCTACGTCTACCTTGAGTTTTAGCTGCTCTTGTGATGGTACAGGTGGGGTGTCCCTTATTTTTTTGCTAGGGTCACCCACAATTGATTGTATATGATGATCTCTATGATGTGGTCCCCGCCTTATTTTTTATGCTAGGGTGACCACATCTCCATTTACAATGGTTATGGATTTGTCTATTAAGATCTATAAATTTCTTTACCATATAAGATATATAAATTTATTTACTATATTGTATTCTAAGTTTGTTCAGAATCATATATTTATTATAATTGCTTTATTATTGTTGTATGTGATAAGTATACACAGATGTTAAGTTCAACATATATTCCCATGTAAGCCCTGTACATATATGTTAACTTTAAGCTAATCTTAAGTGTTGTTTTTCCAAATTGTATAAAGTAATTGTGTATATATATATTTTCTTGCAATTATAATAATCTATTTTATTTTAAGTTTTATTGAGACCTTATTTATTTTCAATCTTGTGCTAATTCTCTGGTACGATTTCGCGCAGCGACACGAACTGAGCCCAGAAGGGATTTGACGTAAGGAAAAATCTATTTCTGGGCGATTGGTTCGTGTCGCCCACCGATCCCACCCTACCCATACCCTGCGCTCAGATTGTCTGCTAACTCAGATGGCCACCAGAGGCGCAGCAGTCGGTAGCGTGGGGTGGAGTAGTAGTAGTCGCTGCCCATTCTGTGGGTCGGCTCCCCTCTTGTGGGGGTTTTGTCATAGGAGATTTCTATTGGTAAGAGGTTCGTGGTAGTGGTCTCACTCGCCCCTAGTGTTTCATTACCCGACGCCCTCGGTTGGAGGGTGAGCGAGTCAGTTACTACTGACCTTTTCCTTTATTTTGTTTATTCGCTAAGTATTTGTTTAGTTCATTTACCCTTAGAAATAATGGATTAAAGGGATATTTCGCTGGGCGACACGAACCAATCGCCCAGAAATAGATTTTTTTTTAACCTTACATCAAAATCCCTTTTTCGAGCCAAAAAGGACAGTACCAGTTTGGTAATTTCCTAGAGTCTTCCTGGTTGTCTCTCATGTAAGATATTGAAGGATTACGTTTATTGCCCTCCTTCGTCTAACCAGCATTTATTTTAAATTATTTAGTTCTAAAAGAGCAGCCATTTTTTTCTCCTAATCAGTTGATTTTAGGAGGGAGAACGCAGGCAGAAAGGAATTTCCGTTTAGGCTCAAGCTTAGAGTAAAGACAGGCAAGTCACCAGGATTAGCTAGGCCTCGATGTGGGCTTTATGGGATTCCTAACAATAAGCTCTTTTCCTTCCAAATTTCCCGCTGTTGTGTTTTTTTCACATCTTTTTTTCAAGACAATGCCGGAAGGCTGGTGATGAAATCCAGGTGATTCAAAAAACAGCCAGCTTCGTCTCAGTCCCAGATAGCTACTCTGGAAAGACAGACGTGGCTTTTCCTCTGATTGGAATCAGCCCTTTGTTTCTTTGGCCCGCTGGTTGGCCCCTGGTTAGACACCTTCATACATCACGACACATGTTCAGCCTCAAAAGATAAAGGTACGTCTAGAAAGTGCAAAATCCAACAGCTATGGTTTCTCCAAAATGACTCTTGCTAATTTCATTTTAAAATCTCCCTTGTATCACTTCTATATTGAAATTCCTTTGTCCTCATTGGGGCATGTGCTCCCCCCGTTACCTGTTAAAGCTTAAGTCTTCATTGCATATCTCATTTAAACACTAGAGTTCCTTCCCCAGTGTGTTAGATAAAACTGAATAACAGTAACTTTGTGCAAGAAGTCTATTTTATTCTGTGTCTAATCTGGGAACTATTCCAGATCTGTGCCAAGTCAAGTGGTCCATGTCTCCGCGCTCGCAAGTGCTTCCTTAACGCAAGAACTATGAGTAATTTTGGAAACAGCATTGACGTTAATCTGTTTAAGGCAGCAGCTTCCCCTATTGTGAGAGATAGGATTGGTCCATGTGCGGACAAAACTGCATTTGTTTTACTTTTCCCCAGGCCATTCAACAGCCTCTTGTAAATAAATAATGTAAATTAATTACCTGAGTTTCCTGGCAACCTATTTCTAGAGTAAAAATAACCCAAATCAATCCTTTTAGGGTAAGTTAGAAGCATTTTAGTCTCCATTTATTCCTTCTAATATTTTCCTTTATGTATTTGGGGTTCTCAAGGCCACCCATACATAAAAGAAGACACTGGTGACGTGGGAGTCACTGGCGAGAACGAATCCAAAAAATTTTCTACAAAGCAAAAAAGCAAGGCTTTGTAGGCAGTGAGAGAAGACTCTATCCTCCTCTTCTCCTTTCTCTTCTTCGGCTGAAGAAATAGGGGATAAATTTTCTATAGGTTGGATCAGGGGCGCCACAGATTGAATAAAGCCCAAAATACTGTTTTTTAACTTGTCTGGATGGGTGACAGAGAAGGCTCGGGGCAGCCAATCACTGAGGGTCTGTCGGTAAGCCCAAAGCTGAATTTGATGACATTATATTGTCTGAGCACTTCATACTGGTCCCTCTGTGCACTTGGTTGCATGAATACCTGTGGATGCTCGGGCGCCAACGGATGTTCAGGCGCTAGTGGACTGTCTGGTGCTAGTGGGCGCTCAGGCGCCAGTGGACGCTCAGGCGCTAGTGGGTGTTTGGGAGCTAGTGGACGTTCAGGCGCTTGTGGATGTTCAGGCGCTAATGAACGCTATGTCGCAACTGTATTCCTGGCCGCCAATGGACCCTTGGGAGCCAAAGGTTGCTCTAGTGTCACTGCAGAAGTTCCATGTGCCAAAGGCTGCTCTGGCGTGCGGGCAAACTGTGGCGCCAATGGGCGCTTAGGAGTCGGTGGGTTCTCATATTCCGAACGCTGCTGTATCCCAGGTGTCTCATGAATTACAGGAGGTGTGGACAGGTGCTGAAGACATCTCCCGAAGTTTACTCTTCCCCGTACTCTTCACCTCTGAAAGTCTGCCAGAGGAAGACTTTCTTGACGACTTAGACTTAGAGGATGTGATCCTCTCACTACGACGTCCCTCTCCCGCCATATCCTGAGAAAATCTCTCTGGATAGTCCCAAAAACTACGCGAGGGCTGTTCTTTTCGGAAAGGGCTAGCCTTTTTACAGAGGACTGGCAAGGGAGACAACTTATGAGCCCTCCTTTTCAATGGACGGGACTTGTCATGGAAACGCCACTGGCGCCTGGGAGAGGACTCCCCGGAGCTGGAAGCAACAGACGACAGCGGTACTCCTTTAGAGACGCCTTTCCAAAGGTGCTCTGTTGCAATCTGGGATTTGTCAACCAAATCGCCTGAGGAGGCAACTGCTCATGGGCAGACCCCACTGATCTCCCTTGGGCTACCAGTATGCCTCCTCCCAGGTTCAGGGGAGTTTGACAGGGACCTTTTCCCAGCAGAATCAGTGGGCCAAACAGCCACCTCCTCCAAAACACTTGCACTTGCACTCACTTCACCACTTACCTTGTCAATTAGTGTTTTCACGGATGCTCCTAATTTCTCCATTGCTTGGAGCATGATAGAAAATTTCTTATCTACTCTTGCCTCTAAATTGGCCACAGCATCGGGTACAGGTGTGAGAGAGCCAAGATTAGGACTAGGAATGACAGTTGGTGGGGAAGGTTCAGAAAGAGACAAATTATCATTAGCCAATTATTGACTAACTAAGCTTTTCTCTTTTTATCTCTCTCTAACTTGTTCATGTAACTAGTCAAGATCTTCCAAGTTCTTTGATCCCAATTAATACATTCCCCACATATTTGATCTGGTGTACAAGTGTCCCCTACAACCTGTGCAAACTGAATGTGGATCATTACCTGTTTTAGTGATCCTAGTATTGCAGCCTTTACTGCAATACCTAATCCCAGATGTACTAGTGTCTGACATTATGTAGACTAATTCAACACAGTGCATTTTGGTGCAAAAATATTTAAAACTATTTAAATTCCTAAATAGCTAATCACCGAAAACAAAAGCTACAATATTTAGAGTTCTTTACCAAATAACTCCAACAATGCGCGACGGTAAAGAATTCCAAAAATTTTGCTGACTACTGAAACTGTGTTAACAGTAACAGACCGGACAGAAACAAACTAAAATTTTTGAACAGTGTTGGTTCCTCACTCCCCCGATAGTGGGCAGGGGGTATCACCTGACCAAAACAAACTAGCGCTACTGCAAATTTAAAAAATTCTAGCTGCCAACATTTTAGAAACTATAGCTATGTAACTACTTGGTAAGTTGCATACATAAAATGGCTTGTTTATAATGGATGTAAACTTGACTTCAATTAAAGATTCCGGAGTGGAATTGTGAAAAAACTATCTAAATACTGTAAAAATATTTAAACACTGTACAGCCACAATCATTACTTATTTTAACACTTCAGATAAAAAAACCTATATCTCATCTTTTCTTGCAGACCACAAAAAACAACTGAACTGAAGTTCCTCATTTAAACATCTGTCCCTATTTGTAAAAAACAATTAAAAATTACCAAAATTTTCTAAGCACGACAACTAAATTATAAAAACAAACTGGAACTGAAGTTCTCATTTAACATCTGTCCTATTTGTAAAACCAATTAAAAATTACAAAAATTCTAAGCACTGAACAACTAAATTATACACCTTGAACTTGCAAATATGATGCTGTGTCTTAAATCTGCCTCTGATGCTTCATTAGGGGCCACCAAAGTTGTATCTTTTACCAGCTGACGCTTCTTTAGGTACTGTAAAGAAGTCTCACTGTTATCTCTGTATTTCATTACTGTCTTGCATGCTACTGGTTTTTCATAAAAAATACAATGCCTTGTAAGCCATTCATATATGAAGATGTTATAATTTCTGGTCAGCTAGGCTTGGATATTCTATATACGTACAAACAATAACACCTAATTAACAATATTTCTTACCTTCTAAACCAACACTAAATATAAATTTTCATAATAAAATTTATGATTTGCATACTTCCCTACTGTTAAAGTTAGCTATATCTCCATGCCAATTAGGCGAGTCGGCATTTAAACAAAAAATCGAATGGCTGCCCCGATGACTATCTAGTTTACCTGTTCTCCACCAGGTGTGTTTCGAATGTTTTAGCTCGTCAGAATTCTCCTTGACAGCCCACTAAGTTGTGGGGAGGCTGGGTGGGTCTACTTTAACAGTAGGTAACTATCCAACTAATAAAAGGGATTTTGACGAAGGAAAAATCTATTTCTGGGCAAGGGCCCGTGTCGCCCAGTGAAATATCCTTTTAGCTCATATTTCTAAGGTAAATATTACTAACATTACCAGAGAAAAAACTAAAATGGGATGTCAGAGTATTCTGACTCGCTCACCTTATAAAAAACAGGTGTCGGTATGGTTTCTGGGCCAAGTGAAACCACTACCACGGGTCTCTTACCATTTAGATCCATCCTTCTACAAAATCCCCTGCTAGAGAGGGCTGATACATAGCCCACACCAGTAACTACTACTACTAGCACTCCCGACGCCAACACAAGCGCCTCTAGCGGCCATCCTTGGAGTTAGAATGTTAAGCTTGGGTCCAAGGGTGGGTGTAAAGAAGGGTGGGATTTCACTGGGCGACACGGGCCCTTGCCCAGAACTAGATTTTTCCTTCGTCAAAATCCCTTTTCTGGGCTCAGCCCGTGTCGCTTCGTGAAATAGTACCAGAGAAATGGCCACAAGCTTGAGAGAAGGTAAGATATAAAATAAGGGAATAAAGAAAAAACAATTTATGATAAGGCACTATAATCTAAGACTTAAAAATTACAGAAGTTATAATATAAACTTGATATAACTTATGATAACTTATAATAAACTTATGATAACTTATAATAGCCTTAAACTAGACAATACAATACGATATATGCAGGTGTGAGTAATCCTAGCAAAAAAATAAGGAAAACATCACAATATTGCCCTTTTTTGGCAACTAAGGCTCAAAACAGGGTAGCGCCTGGTGGCAGGATTACAGGAAGGATGTCAGTGAGGCAGGTAGAAAGGAGATCTGGATCTACAACTAAACTACTATGCAGAGTCAGGGGAAAATGTGTTTCCCGCTGCTACTGCTGGAAATTTAAGAGATTCTAAGGATTTCAGGTAGTGACGTTTGAATACTGTCGGCGATTTCCAGCCTATATACTTTTTCAGATCATCAAAATTCATATGTTGGAAATAGTTGATTGAGGTAGCTACTGCCCTAATGTCGTGGACTTTAGGGAACGAGTTTGGATTGGCTTGCTTAATAAAGTACAGGATTTGTTGTCTGATTCCTTTTAAGGAAATTGTACCACCTTTTTCCCTCATAAATAGAAGGCCTGAGGAACTCATAGCTGTCCCGGACAGATAGCCCCGTAAGGCTGTAAACTGGAACAATAAAGATGGGTCCCCCCTCTTGGAGGAAGAGGGGAGGATCTTCAAAGGAGCCATCTCATTGAAGGGTCCTCATTTTTGGCCAAAAATTGACGATCTGGGAAGAGGAGAACTTCTCCTGTTGGTAGAAAATTCTATATGACCCGAATCTCTTAGATAGAGCCAACAGTTCGGATACCCTGGCTCTGAGCCAGACTTAAAAGCAATAATGTTTTCCTTAGGAGGGGTATATAGCCACATGAATTGTTGTCAGTATCTGAAGCCAGTTTGTGAACATCATTTAAGAACCATGACACTGAGCTAGGTCTCTCTGTTGGTCTGAGTCTAGCACAAGCTCTAGGAATAGACGAGAAGTAGGAATCTGTTAGGTTTACTTTAAACCCATACTGGAATATTTTCTTTAGAGCGGACTTAGTGGTAGTAATAGTACTGGCTGCTAAACCTTTTTCAAATAAGGATCTGAAGAAGGAGATAGCCAAGTTGGTAGTCATGGTTCGAGAATCTGTTCCCCTCAGAAAATTGGCTAGTTTCTTAACCGCTGAGTCATATTGACGTAAGGTTGATTCTCTTTTATCCGATTCTAGGAAAAGGATGTTTTGAGGATCAATGCCAGCATCTCTTTTAGCCGCAAACTTCATGAAGTCCATAAAGTTAGGGTTTTGAGAATTCCTGAGGAAGCGAACACAGTCCTCATTTGCACTACTTGAGATAGCCTGGGATTGGGAATCCATTGAGGTCGGAGGCAATTCCAGAAGGAGTGGAAACCAGTTGCTCTTGGGCCAATCTGGGGCTACTAGGGCAACTTGTCCCTTGAAGGTCCTGAGTTTGTTCAGAACTTTCGGAAGAAGATTCACTGGAGGAAAGATGTATATTTTCCTCCACTGATTCCAATCTATGGCCATGGCGTCCGTGGCATAAGCCAGAGGGTCCAGGTTGGGTGCCACATAGCAGGGAAGCTTGTGGTTCGACTGTGAAGCGAAAAGATACAACTTGTAGGCCTGGAACTTGTAGGACCTGGAACCTTCTGGCAGATCCACTGGAATGAACGCCTGTCCAGGGACCATTCCGACTCTAGCGGGACTGATCGAGACAAGGCGTCTGCTATCATGTTCTTCACTCCCGCTAGGTGAGTGGAGGATAGGTGCCATTTGTACTTGGCTGCCAGAGAGAAAATGGCTATCATGACATGGTTCACATGGCTTGATTTGGAGCCGCCTCTGTTTATGCATTATACTACTACTGCACTGTCTAATACCAGCTTGATGTGAGACCTCCTGGCTGGTAGGAGTCTCTTCAGAGTGAGGAATACTGCCATAGCTTCTAATACATTGATGTGAAGCTGGCGGAATTGAGGGGACCAGGTCCCTTGTACTTTCTTGTATTGAGAGTATCCTCCCCACCCACTTAGTGACACATCCGTGTGGATAACTAATGCCGGAGAGGGGAACTGAAGAGGAATCATTTCGATAAACTCTTGACTTCCGCCCAAGGGTGGAGCCGTTTGCGAAGTATTGCCGGGATGGCTGACAATTTGTCTCGTGACTTGTTGTTTGCTCTCGAGCGCCAGAACCGGTTTATGTCCTTTAGCTTTGCCTTCAGAAGAACGTCTGTCAATGAGGCAAATTGGAGAGAACCTAAGATCCTTTCCTGGTTTCTCCTTGATGTTTGTTTGCATTTGAGGAACTTCTTTGTTGCTTTGGGTATTTCTTTCCTTTTGTTTTGCCCACCAGAATTGATAGAGTGTGGGAATTTAGGTCCACTGAATGCCTAGCCATTGAAAGCGGGAGTCCGGTGTTAGCCTCGACTTGGTCTTGTTTATTTGGAACCCCAGATGTTCCAGAATTGTATTACTTTGACCGTAGCTTTGTGGCCTTCTCAATGCTTGTTGCCCAAACGAGCCAATCGTCCAGATACGTAACTACCATTATCCCCTGAGACCTTAGTTGTTGAACTACTGTCTCTGCCACCTTCGTGAATACCCTGGGGGCTACGTTCAACCCGAAGGGCATTACTTTGAAGGAGAATGTCTGGTTTCCTAGTCTGAAACCTAGGTACGGGCAGAAGTGTCTTGCCACTGGGATATGATAGTATGCGTCTGTAAGATCTATAGATGGGTGGTGACGGCCCCCACGGGGGGGAAAGTAAGTAAGGTCCGCACCTGCGAGATAGTCAGCATTTTGAACTTGTCGCAACGAATGAATAAGTTTAGATGGGGACAAGTCTAGAATTATTCATTTGCTTTGGTTAAGCCTTTCTTTGGCACGCTGAACAAGTGACCTTGAAACTTTAAATGCCTGACTTTTGGACACTACTCCTTTCTGAAGGAGTTCTTGAGCATATTTTATCAATTTCCAATGTTGGCCATAAAAGAATGTTCTGGATGGAGGGGGATCTTTGATCCAGCTCCACCCTAGGCCTTTGGACACAATACTCTGTGCCCAATTGCTGAACCCCCACTGTGACGATAGAGGAAAACAGCCTCCCTCTTACCTCAGGGTTCTCACTGACTTGGGGCAGGTCGCGACCTGCGTCTCCTCGGAAGTGCTTGCCTCTGCTGGGTGTTCTTCCGCCACATCTCTGGCGAAATGCTCCCTAGCCCACTACGCCCTTCCAAACCTGTTGAAAGGTTGGAAAGCCTGGCCTTCGAAAACTGGATTGAAGGCCGGGGAGACTGCAAAGGAAGTAGAGGCCTGGTTCTGAGGAGTCAGTAGGAGGATTTGGGTTGCGTCTGCGCTTTTGAGGTAGAGGGTTTGTGCTACCTGAGACACTGGTACTGCCTGTACTACCTGTGCTGGGTAGTTTGGAAAAGGTTGGAATTTCCTCGGCTTTTTTAATTTCTTAGCAGAGGAAGTTGACTCAGGTCTTCCTCTTGCTTGAAAGGCCCCAACGGACCTTATAGTCCTTGAGCCAGACACTCAAATTTCAGAAAAAGGTACCACCTGACCTGAGTAAACTTAACTCCCATTTCTGGATACCCCCTATGTCTATAGTATATGGAAACCCATGTTTAACATTGTCAACTGCATAGCTTTTGGCTAATGTAGCCCCTTAATTCCAAATAATCACAAGAATTTTTAAGGTCTCATTGAAAACACTCTTTTGACTGTGTACAGATTATCTTTTAATTCAGATTTCTGAAATTTTATCAGATTGACACCATATCATAGCAAACCACTGGTGCAAATATTATTATCCTAAGTTTTATTACAAGGTCGGATTTTGATACCAGCAAAAAGCAAAAATGAATATTTTTTTGGTATCTACGTAATTAAGTTTAACGGTTATGTACCATGCAATTTAACAAGTAAGAGTTTTAATGATTTTGGATACTGCCCACATGTCTAGGGAACATAATGATATACAATAACCTGATGTAGAATGCAATGCTTTCTGTGTATAATCAAGCTAATTTACAATTTACACTAAATCGGTACGAGTCGATCAACCCTATCCGACGTCGATTAATTCTTTCTGTTCACACATAGCTAATACTTCGTCAGAGAAGGGAAGCCAATTAAGGATACTGAAATTTTTCAAGCAGTCCATTGATTGTTGTGGAAAGTTCGTTTCCATCATGTTTTTAGTCTAGTGATATTTAGGCCTACAGACTCATATAAAAGTGCTATAAATTACTGGCAGGCCATGGAATGTTTATATAAAGTATTACCACCTGTTTATCATGCAACAAGAGTATTTGTTCCTGCTGTGTTTATGTTTGCTTCTTTTTATCCATTAATTTTGTTTTCAAGAAATGTATTTCCCTTTTACAGAGCAAGGAATAAAAAAGGTAAAAAACAATGGCAGGGAATAATTCACCACTTTTTAGATATAAGAACTGCATGCAATATTTGTTCTATCTGAAAGCAATACATCACACGCATTGCGAAGGTAAGGTGACAAATATTATCGTGTTAATGACTTACAAAAATCATTTACATATATAATAGTCAATTTCCTGCAGTTTCGTTCAATTGAGTTATTGAAACTGACTGCTTGAATTCAGTACTTCCCATTTGGTCATGTATATGATCTTCTGAGATATGTATATTCTTCATTTGTAGATAAATAAAAAAAGTAGAAAACAAGCTTTCTAGTCAACATGGCCAAACTGCTGAAGATGAAGGCTGTCCCATACCAAAGAAAAGAATTCGCAATAGCTGTATGATTCATTGTACTACTGATAGGTCAGCCCTTGTATCTCCAAAGAAACATCAGCTCATGGCAGACTCTTCCCAATGCAGCCAAAATCAGGCAACATGTTGGTATTTTAGAGTTGGCTGAAGGTGTGAAAAGATGATGAAATACCTCCAGTTTCTTTATCATAGAAAGTGCCATAGTTACTTCACAATGAAAAGAAGTTTAAATTCTATACAATCTCAACAAAGTGATAATGAAATAGAACTATCCTCAAATGATTCTCGGCGATCCATTCGTGGCAAACCAAGTAGTTTAAGTGTTTATAGCAGTGAAGAATGCATCATTTGTGGAAGGAGAACAAAGTACAAGAGTGGATCAGGAACTAGAGAAAACCTGGTCCGATGCCAGGAGTTTCGCGCAATGACACTCTCAGGAGGGCTGCTTTAGTAAAATGGATGAAAAAAAAATGCTTGCAATTCTTAGTACAGACTTAATTTGCTTCAGAAGGACATTATCATTCAACATGTTATAAAGCTATAACCTGGAAGGTGGCTAAAAGTAATAAATTGTAGAAAAATGTGAAAAGCAAAAGGTACTGATATGGAAGAGGCACACTGTGTTGAAGAAGATAGCATATTGTAATGCAGCAAAAGGCTGGCACATGAGGAGCTGTAAACATATATTCGAAATGATATAATTCCAAGCCACAAATTGTAGAAATGACATATCTTGTATCACGAATAGAATCATCATTGACATCCTTAGGCATAGATAGTGTGAGAAAAAGTACAAGGAAACATCTTCGTCGTAAACTTGAAGCTGATTTGGTGAGAGTTTACACATTGGTGTCTAATACTAATGGTAGACTGCTGTTATACCCTGACAGTATGTCTAAAAATGAACTTGTTAAACATGCATATGGGCTTCAAGAAAAACTCAACCAAGCAAATTCAAGCAAATCTCCAGAGACAGTTATGAAAGCTGCTATGCAAATAAGGACTGACATAAAAAACTCATGATTTCAACCAGTCTTGGCCTCCCAGTACAGATGAACCTTTTTGAGCTGCCTGTCTCTCGAGACAGTTTCTCTCTACCTTGCTGACTGGAGGAAATGAAAATATAGACCCACAAAGAAGAGTACAGAGACTTATCAGCTCATTTGGCAGTGATTTGATTTATTGCAGTATCTCATGGCAAAATAAAACCTCCAAAACACATTTTGCTGCCATCTGCTGTAAAGACACTCACTGGCAATGTTGAACTTATTCAAAATTCTGAAACAGATTCTGTCATGGTATTCTTATACATTGCTTGAAGAAATTGATACAGCCCTTTGCCTCCAGAAGTTAGCTTTCAGCAGAGGGACTGCTTTACCTGAAAGTATTTCACCACATGTCTTCACTACTTTGGCTTTTGATAATATTGATCGCCTGGAAGAACATTTTACAGGAGAAGGTACTTCACATAGAGTTAACGGGATCATCATTCAGGCAAAGGTTGAAGGTCTGTTCCAATGAAGACAAAGCCAAGCATACCAAAGTCAAAAACAGCGAAGCATCAGTGCTACACCAAAGTTAATTCCTGTGTATAATGCAGGGAAAAAACTGGGACCATCATGTGTTGATGGCATTGAAATGATGCAACTCATGAAATTCAAGAGGCAAGATTTAAGAATTTCATCTGGCTTATGTTAAGGATGTTCGACAATAATATTCAAACAGTATGCAGCTGGACAGGTTTAACATGCTTATCCGAGATGATATTGATATATCCCAAGGACACAATTGGATACTTGCCCACATCAATGCTCCTGCTACTGACATGTCAAACAATTAATGAAATACTCCATCAGTCTCTTCAAATCATGCAATCTCTTGAATTGCCAAAAATTGTTTGTGTGTTTGACCAGGCAATATATTCTAAAGTTACTGAGGTGGTGTGGAAACATGACGAATTCAAAAATGTAATAATTAGGATGGGAGATTTTCCACCTCATATGCAACTTACTATCAATAATTGGAAAGCGTTTTGAAGATGCTGGGCTGCGGGACCTTTGTGTTGAGGCTAAAGTTGTTGCAGAGGGCTCTGTTTCATCTGTCATGGAAGGTAGACAATACAGTCGAGCTGTAAGAGCCCACAAGCTTGTATATGAGGCCACTAATGATACTTGTCTGGAAGAGATTTATTGTGTGGCTTGAGACAGAACATAAGGATATGATGGTACATTTAGAACACTTTTAAACTATGATGTAAATGACTTCCATAGCAGCATAACTCATTCAGCTTATGACAATCTACGGGAAAACTCCCACTTTGCTAGAATACTGGAATTATTTTATGAACATCTTGGTATCCTCACCAGTCAGCACACTCTCTCTGCATTTTGGGTATCATATTTGGATATGGTTGATATACTACTGGGTCTGCTTAGGCTTCTAGAGAAGGAAATTGGCTTCTCCATCTTACCATGGTTAGAAAAAAAAATGATTGTTTGGTGTTTTGCATATGATAAAATTAACTATGCAAGGTTCTTACCCTATTACTATGCTACAATGTCAAGACTCCATGTAGATCATCCAGATGTCTATGACGAGTTCATGAAAGGTGCCTTTTCTGTTCAGATTGGGGACATCAAAAATCCTTTTGGCAGAATTCCCGTTGATCAAGCAATTGAAGAAAACGGTAACTAAAGACACCCAGACACCTGGAGGAACCAAAGGATTTAGCCTGAAAGGTGGGGCTGTGAGGCGCTATTACCTAAATGCTGAGTACAGAAGCAAATTCCTTTGGCAGATCAGGGAAATGACAGGACAAGGTGAATCAAAGTTGACACATCCTGATCTTCAACCTAAAGAATAGAAAAAGATGAATGTCAAGTAAGCTCTTTGGTTGAAATAATGGAGTCATTGGATCAATCCCTTCGACCCTGACCAAACAGAATTTGTAAACCTAGCAAGTGGGAAAGTTGCACCACCAGATGTTGCAAAAGATCTCCTTAAAGCAGAAAAAGTAGGAGAAGCAGCTTATGAAACATTCAAGCGTGAGCGTATTGAAGGGGATCTTTCTAAGCAAACAGTTCCATGGAAGAATGAAAAAGCTCAAGCTGAAGACATTTTATGATGCATACAAGACAATTCATAAAGTTGGATCATCAAAGGATATTGTTCTTAATGCTGACAGAAAATTATTTGCTCATTTGATTCTTGTAGCAGAAAAGAGGGTGAGTTAGACATGAAAGAGGTATTGTCACATCCTTTTGGGGCCCTTGCCATGGTCCTTAGCATATGGGGATGGATCAATTAGAAAAAGCTAACAAAAAAGTGTCTTGGCAAAAGAACTTATGAAGATGATCACACCAACAGAGGTATTCCTGTAGATAGAGCAACCATAATTGATGGAATGGGATTAATTCAGAAAATGAAAACCTACAGATAAGACCTTTGCAGAATTGGCTGTTTCTGTCCTTTCTCAGGTTATCCACGAAGGCAGCGGAAGCCAACGCATTGATATAGTATTCGATGTGTATCGTGATAAGTCCATCAAGGATCTTGAAAGGCAAAGGAGAGGTGAAGGAATGGGCATACAGCTAAGCAATATAGCTCCAGGCCACACAATTCAACAATGGAGAAAAATTCTTTGTTGTGCATCAAGCAAGAAAAACCTCATCAAATTCTTGGATAAATGAGTGGCAAAAAGCTCCTTTGAGAGAAAGCTTAAATGATACCGTACTCTATGTGACATGCGAAGAAAAATGCTACAAACTAACTCAAAGAATTATCAGAAGTTGAAACTAATTTGGAGTGTCTCCAGGAAGAAGCAGACACTCGCATTCTCCTGCATGCCTTACATGCAACTGAGTCTGAGATCAAGAATGTGGTTATCAATGCAGAGGATTCAGATGTCTTGGTTATAGCAATTAGGTATCAGTAGCTTGATCCCTTGTACACTGTATATGAAATGTGGGGAAAAAAACCCGAAAACTCAGTTTATTAACATAAAAAACTTAGTGAGGCACTTGGAACAGCAGTATGTGAGGCTTTAATTGACATGCATGCATTCACTGGTTGCGACACTGTCAGCGCCTTCGCAGGAAGAGGAAAAATCAATGCATTTAACCAAATGAAATCAAACAAGACATATCAAGCTACATATTGTGAACTCGGCCGCAATGCAACTGTTTCATCGGACCTATTTGAAAAACTGCAGATAATCACCTGCAGCATGTACAATAGTGCTACAAAAACAACGTCAGTGAACTCACTTCGCCATCAACTCTTCTGTGCTAAGCGGGGAGAAATAGAGTCAAGCAGTTTACCACCATGCCAGGACTCCCTTTTCATGCATGTACAAAGGGCTAACTTCCAATCTGCAATTTGGAGACCATGTTTGCAGCGTTATCCTGTTCTACCAAATCCAACAGAGTCAGGCTGGGAAATAGATAATGGTACCTTAGCCATCAAATGGCTACAAGGACCTCCTGCACCAGAGGCAGTACTACAGCTACTAGCATGCAGGTGTGCACGTTCCTGCAAGTCATCAGATTGTACTTGCCTTATCAATGGCTTGAAATGTAAAGAGTATGTGCAAACTTCAAACTTGCAATAATCAAGGGAAAGATAGGGAACCTAGTACAGAATTGCAGGACTTGTGTGAACGACGAATATGATGATTAATAATGGTTTATATAATCCTTATAATAATTGTAGTTTTGGTGATAATTGGGTAATATGGCGAAGTGTTATCATATGAACTAATTTTTCTGTTAAATAATTTCAGACCACCATAATTTTTATTGCAATATTATACGGTTATAGGGATAGATATTAAAATTTTATGTTCTGTTTAAATACAAGATGGTTTTTAGTTTCTAAGTAATTTTTTTTTTTATTTTGTAACTAATGCCATAAGAATATTGCTTGCATAAACTTTTAGGAGACAAGATTATTTGCTTTTTGATAAAAAAAGTTTGAGCTGCGTATGAATAGAAAATAGTCGCATAGGATAGGATATACGACTTTTAATATTTCATTGTATTTGTAAATTAGCTTGATTATACAAATACTCATGTATCCCAAAACAAATATTATATATCAATGCGTTCCTTGGACATGTGTGCAGTATCCTAGATCATTAGAATCTGATTTGTTTTATTGTATGGTCATAAAGTTAAACATAATTAAGTTTATACAAAAAAAATTCTTAATTTTAGTTATTTTCAGATATCAAAATCTGACCTTGCAATAAACTTAGGACAATAATATTTGTCTAGTGGTTTGCATATGATATGTGTACAATCTGATAAAATTTCAGAAATATGCATTAAAAATAATCTGTTACACAGTCAAAAAGATTGTTTTCAATGAGACCTTAAAAATTCTTGTGATTATTTGGAATCAATGGGCTACACTGACCAAAAGCTATGCAGTTGACAATGTTAACAAGGATTTTCATAAACTACAGACATGGGGTATCTAGAAATGGGGGTTAAGTTTACTCAGTAACAGGTGGTACCTTTTTTTGGTCTGGCTCATGGACTATTAAGACTCTGGTTAAGTCTGTTTGCTTCATGTTGGACTGCATTGACTATCGATTCCGGGAAGAGATCAGCTCCCCAGATCGAAGCCGCTAGCAACTTGTTGGGCTCGTGCCGAATGGTAGCTTCTTGCAAGACGTGCTTCCTGCAATTGCGTCTTGCCACCGCAAAGTCATATAAGTCACATTGCACCGTGTGGAGATGTGACTTAGCTATTAATTTGAAAAGAGGTTCATTGCCATATGTCATGGCAGAGACCTCAGTCATTACTAGAGTATTGAGGGACCTCCCTAGCCTGGTCCTAGCATCAAACTCTGCATTCAAGAGATTGTCTGGGAAGCCTGGGAGCCTTTCACTAAATTGTACTATCGCACAATCTGGCTTAAGTTTCCCTACTGTGAATGTAGCTGGGAGATCTGCCCAGAGATCTTCGGTGCCTGGGAGGAGGAGAGACGTGGGTTGGCCGTTTCCCGGAGTTGAGGCATAGGCTCGTCCCTCATAGCGGCTTGAAGAGTCAACTCCGCCACCTTGTGGTGAACGGAATGGGGGTGGGGGGTTCTTCGTCCACCACAAAGATGGTGAAGGCGCTCTTAAAAGGCTTGCATCCTTGGTATTGATGCAATCCCAATCCTCTAGGCTCCTCAGCCAATCTCTCTGAGCTTGGTCTCGACTAAAGATCACCATCTCTTTAGGTATCCTGTCCTCCCTTTTCATTGCTGCCTCCGTAAGGCAGGCATAACCCGATGAAGGGGGGCTGCAGGCCAGCAGGGTGGAACTCGAAGTTCTCAAGCCTTCAAGTACCACAGTCCGCCAAAATCAGCATCCCGTCCTTAAAGGGGGCATAAGACGAGATCCTCCAAGGATTGCTCGCCGTATAAGGAGGGAGGGTGTTGTAGTCCGGCATGGCTTGAGCTGCCATGCCGGGCTGTGGGAGAACTGTCAAAGGGTTCTCTCGGAGACCTGCAATCAGGTTCTCCTGGTTTGCCAGCCTTTCCGAAATGTTCTGGATCGACTGGCCGGACTCCTCAAAGGAAGAAGAGCTGTGAGTTAACATCTGCTGGAACTTGTCCTGTACTAAGTTCCCTACCCCCCCCTTCGAAGCTTCCCATCTGCTGCATAATATTTGCAGTAAATCCCCTCCGTGTCGAAGGGACTAGGTTCCTTTAGCACGGCGGGAGTCTTGGGGCGCGCCCGGTAGAGGTCGAAGGCTCAGGATCCGAAGGTAGCTGAGCTTTGACTCTAGAGGACTGCCTGGCTGGACCCCTTAGAGTGAGATGTTTGATTTCGACTTCTCTGCTCCGGGATGGTGAGCCGGAGACTTATGAGAATCAGTAGTCGCTGATTTCTTGGACAGTGTCTTCTCCAGGGTCTTAGGCTCTCGCTTTCCCTTTACATTAAGGATAGCTTGAGCGGACTTCGGTCTGACCGAAATCTCACTTGCTGAAAATCCTTGAAAGGAAGAGGTAGAAGGAATAGGGGAAGTAGATCCAGACGGGACCAAGGGAAGCCCTTGGGCCCCCAACAAACCTGCCTCAACTAACATACCACCTACTTCACCTACCGCCATTGGCTCGAGGTCCAAATTGAGAGTTGCCACGTCGTCTCAATTCTGCGTTCCCCGGGGGTCTGCTTACGCTTGTGCCACCTGATGTTGAATGGTGGTCGATGTATGGGGCCGCCGCTGCGAGTTCGACGTAAGAGGTAGGTCTTCCCGCCGGGGAAGATCAGGGCAGCCAATCTTTCTTGTCTAGGATGTTAGGGCTGGCCTGCGGTTACGCCAGGCTTTCAGGGGTGGGCCGAGGCGGCGTCCTGACAGCTTGAGCAGTCTGAAAAGAAAGGAGGGTTAGTAAGTAAGCACTAAGCTAGGGGAACTTAAAATTATAAGAGTATTTATATCACTTATAAGAAACTGTGTCCATGTAGGCCAAATTATAGCATTTGTCCTCCGGAATATACTTACCCCAGAGGTAAACTGATTTACAAGATCGTAGCAAATGGTGCAACTCTCGTGATGCCAGACCGAAACGTCTCCAAAACGGACAGCACAGACAGCGTGGGTCCGGCAGACCTCGTGCCCACAGGGGTCCTGTAGGACAGCATTGCATCCAGACTCCTGGCAATGGGTGGCCTGTAAGTGGACAGATACATGAGTATCAACACTGAGTAACTGGACTTAGTCCAGTAAGTGATATACACAGGAGGGTACCGGAGTGATTAAATAGAGGTTAGCCTTCTCTTGCTCTCCTGTGGTGGTGAGTGTCCAATAGAACTGGTGTACTAGTTAGTATTGTTCTGGCGTTACCGGAGTAAGGAGTTTCTCCAAACTAGTAACCTGTCTATACGCCGGGGTGAGGTGTACAAGGACGGTGGGGAGCATGAGTTAGGGGAGCGTAGCTCTACGTATAATAATGATAAAACCGCAAGCAGAAGGAGAACCCGGTTGGTGAGCGGGAGCTCCGCCGGCTTAACGAAACAAAACAACACATAAGATATCAATAAGAATAGTAAAGGTAATACAATGTAAATGCATGCGGTGGAGTTTCTCTCAGTCACCACACCTAAGAGCTGGCGGAGCCAGATGAACCCGCCGCCGGAGAGGTGGGCAAGGGTGGTGACTCGGGGTGAGAGAGAGAGCTGAGCGGGACCCGAGGGGTTCCAAGCGTGACCGAGCCGGGTGGCCAGCCGAGCCCGATCGCACAGGGAGCACCCCCGTGGAACCAAGGGGGAGAGCGGTAGCAGTGAGTCAGCCCTGGAAGTCCCTCTGAAACTCCCGTATCCCCCGTGAAGGGGGGGGGAAGAAGGGAGGGAGCCCGGGTGGTTGTCATGACAACCGTGAGCGGGCGGTACTCCCCCCCCCCCAAGGGGAGGAGGGAGCAAGAGGGTAGCCAGGTGGCTCAGGGTGATTGCCTGGCTCGTTGTGAACGTGGTAGGGCCACGCGGTAAGACAGGCCAGGTGATCTGAGGTAGCCTAGGCTACCTCTGAGCATCTCCAGCATGCAAATAGACTAAAATAACACGGGGAATAGAAATAATTAAACAGACAGAGAGAAAGTAAAGTCCTGGAGAAGTTAGGCTAACCGACCTAGAAGGAAGGCGCCTAATCACTCGGGAGCTAGCCTCTACCGATACGTGGGTACGGAGGGCGACGGCCAGGATGGCAGGACTAAAGGAGAGGACATACTTCTTAAAATGCCTAACAGACCTAGACAAAGGGACACGCATGCATGAACACTAAGCTAAGGTTAAATAGGCTAGAGCTCAACCGAGCTAGAAACCCCGTAATATATAGTACAAAATAAATCTTGCACGACACATAGAAAATAAAAAGCATAAACAATGCAAGGTTCTAGCTGCAACGGTATGGGAGACCGAAGAAGCATGAAATAATGAAACACGTGGGGCGAGCCGATTGGGACGACTCTGTAACCATGCTGCGGCGGGCACCGCCATAAAACCTAAATAAAAACGGTAAAACGGGCCCTGGCTGGCTAAAATTTAGTGAAACACCTTAGCAGTACTTAACTTAGTTGCGGCTATGGCTTGGAGTTCCATGACGAAAGGTAATCCAAAAAATGCGAGCACAAAAACACAGCAAGAAAAATCACGTACGTGCAAGATGAAGCTAACGAAAAGGATGGCCACTAGAGGCGCTCGTGTTGGCGTCGGGAGCGCTAGTAGTACATAGTAGTTACTGGTGTGGGCTATGTATCAGCCCTCTCTAGCAGGGGATTTTGTAGAAGGATGGATCTAAATGGTAAGAGACCCGTGGTAGTGGTTTCACTCGCCCCAGAAACCATACCGACACCTGCTTTTTTATAAGGTGAGCGAGTCAGAATACTCTGACATCCCATTTTAGTTTTTTCTCTGGTAATGTTAGTAATATTTACCTTAGAAATATGAGCTAAAAGGATATTTCACGAAGCGACACGGGCTGAGCCCAGAAATTTTATTATGAAAATTTATATTACGTATTTGTGTTGAATCTTACCTGCCGTTAAAGTTAGCTGATTCCCACATTAAGAAGAGGATGGTGGGTAGTGCAGCTAAATAAAAATTCGCTCAGCCATTCGAGCTAATGGTTTCTTGCATGACCCCAAAACATTCTCACCTGATCTGGAATCCTTGCTGGATTTTACTACCACCAGAAGTTGGATTTCCATTCAGGGAGCAAGGCTCTCATAACATATCAGCAAAACGAGCAGCCTTGTGGAGAAAAAAACCACTTGATTTTCAGCCAGAATGAAACACAAGCAGTATGAGGGACCCATGTGCCTGGGTCTAAAAAGCCCTATAAAATGACAGTCACTTAAAATAAATACCTTTACAAATACAAAATTTGTACCTTCACACTCCCCAAAATATTAAAACCTGGGATTTAAACAAAGAGCCCAAATAATGTTTTTTTTTTTTAGTTCAGGAAAAGACTACCCACTACTAGTAGTGGATTCAGGGCTTTACTGTTTTCAAACACAATTCTGTATACAGTAGTACCTCGAGATACGAAATTAATCCGTTCCGAGGCGCCTTTTCGTATCATGAGGTTTTCGTTATCTTGGACCACATTTTACATGTAAAATGCTAATCTGTTCCAAGCCCTCCCAAAAACACACCAGTAAATTTTATAGTAAAGGTAAATTTGACCTATAAACAATGAAAATCTACAACAATTTGGACCATTCAATACGTAACTTAATAATAAAAATGCAAAAACCTGTAAAATAAAGTGTATAGTCTGTGGCAAAATGGAGGATTTTTTTGCCAGGGTGTGTGTTTTGGGTACATACAATGTTTATTGGTTGGGACTCTGGGGAAAAACAAAACCATACAGAACCCAAATCCCCCCCGCGTGATGCCACTCTGTCATCCTTGAGCAATTTTTTTTTACGGCCAAAATTCAAAATGGCCGAAGCCGAGATCACCGAAATTGGATTTTCGCCTATACCTTCGCCAAAAAAAGGACAAAGAGATCTGATTTTGGTGTCTAAACATATGTTTTAAGGGTCTGGGAATCCATTTCAGAACACAAATAAACTCTATCTCCCCTCTGATGATTTGTTTTACCCGCCACAATACAGTCATTGGCATAGAACGCATAGTAGAATAGTTCTTATGGGCATGGTCTCTGTTGCTTTTCAAAATATTTCCTACACAATGTACTCTGACCGCTGGACTATATTAATCATGCTAATATTGCTTCTACTATGCAGAAACCTAATAACATAACTCTATAAACTCGCTGCCTTACTTCTTTGGAGCTGACATTTCAACTACGCGAGGTAAGAATAAGAATAAGAAAACTTTATTTAATGTTGAGTTACAATTAACAAATAACATTAGTATTCAAAAAGTACTATAGCCGCCAGATGATGGCGTGATTATACAATGGATTATATACATGTGAGTGTAACAATAAGAAAAAAAGAAAAGAAAAACTATAACAACAATAATAGAGCGTTCACTCCTACATTAAGATTTTCAAAAAAGCACATTCATACACATATACAGTCAACAACAAAGGTCAGGATACATATAAAAAATTGAACAAAATTATCATTGTCAAAATCATGCATATCATACTAATAAAAATTCCACAAACACATAGTTTTAACATGATAAAATATCTCATCAAATATATTATATCATTCATAATAATATTGATGTTAATATGCAGCAAGTTGATGTATTTTCCTTTCTGGGTACTGCTTGTATTACCTGCGCTCGATAGAAAAACTGTCCGGTCCAGTATTCCAGGATTCCTCCAAGGCAAGCACGTGACGAGGACACCAGCCTGCTTATGGAATGCTATTTTGGGACGGACATGTTCATCGAGTCGACCTTTATGCGTACGGCCACAGTCCAGGTGGTATCATCGGCATCACCTTGAAACCTTTCAACTCTTAAAGAGATGGGCACTCAGTCTCCATGTTTGCAGCCACATTGTACAAGATGTCTCAGAGATGGGAAATGAGAGAATTCATCAGGTACCAGTTTACAGTGCACAAGCAGAGATGCCAGCCCGAAAGAAAACAGATGCTGCTGACAGAGAGAATCTTCGTGAGAGATTTGATCACGTGCATTGATCCTCTGAATCCAGAATGATCACCCAAGACCAGCTTGTCAATATCGTACCGGAAGCTTGCTCCAGCTGCTGTGAATGCTGATACTGCTGCAAAGATCGGGCTTCAACAGATGAAAGATTATGAAGATCATTGGCCGAGTAGCTTTCATAAACCTCTCAAGCAAAAAAGTTGTCAACCATGTCAGCCAGCCGCAAGCATGTAAAGTCGGACAAGAGGATGTGTATGACCCAAACCTATATACTCGAGAGTACTGGGACTTCAGCATGTGAGGGACGTCAATCTCAAAGATGTATGAAGTTTGAGCTAGCTGCAAAACCTCCATCTATTGTTTGAGGAAAACGGCGACATGCACATAACGAAAGACAAAGTCAATCCTGAAGAAGAAACTCAAGTAGAGGTATCCGATCGATTGTCATCCAGTCCCCAGATGCATTCTTAATTGACGGTTGTGCAGTGTTTATGGGTTATTCGGGTGGCCAACCAAGGGCAACAGGTGGAGGGGACTTCATCTTGAACCTGCTTGGCTACGTGAATGAAAGGTTGAAGTCATGCAAATTTATACTTGGTGTTCGACAGATACTATGAGAAAAGTATAACGAACGCAACACGCACAGCACGGTGCCAGCAAGGAGGCAAGCCGTTGACACAATTGGACCTGCATACACTCTCCGATCAAAAGGTCTTCCTTAATCTCACGACAACAAACTGCAACTTTATCAAGCTAATCTGTAACCTCATCAAAGAGCATGCAGAACTGCTAGCCAATAACCGTCTGGTCGTAACTGGACAAGAAACCCAACTCCCATTGAGGTGTCCAACAGGGAAGGTGACACTGCGACATGACCTTCGTACCACTCACGAGGAAGCAGATGTTGTGATTGTCCAGCAAATGGTTCACGTAGCCTAACAGGAGCTTCAAGCATCCAAGTCATCTCAGACGACACTGACGTTGTTTGTTTTGCTGCTCCATTTCTTCAAGTCCGAATCTCTCACCTGTGATCTAGTGATGTTAGGAACCTGTCATAGCAGAACATCAGTAGATATCAAGGCAACAGTCCAGAAGTGTGCCGACTTTGTCTCCGAGATCTGGCTGCACATGTCCGTCAGGGTGTGATACTGTTTCTTACCTGTGGGGCATAGGCAAAGGGCACGGTCATAAAATGCTTGATGATGGGCTACCAGCTAAAGAACCTCGGTCACCTTGATTCTGACTTTCTCGGACGTAATATCAGAAGCGACCATCATTCCTTGGTGCCTGTTTATTTGGATCAAAAGGAGAGAGACAACATGACAGCAGTTCGTTTTCGACATTTGGTCACAAAAAAGATGGGAAACAAAAAAAACTCACGCAGCACCACAGCTTAAGAAGCCTTCCACCCCCAACAACTGAGACGTTTCACTGAACACGTCCACAGAGCCCATTTTCAAGCCGCAGTGTGGGCGTGCAGCACTTGAAGTTGACCCTCCAGCATTTAAACACACACGGATGGACAACAGACCAGACATCAAACACATGGTACCAATACCCTACCTCCGAATGTGACAAGCGCCCCGGATGAGGTACTCACAATGAACCAGATGTGGCTGCCGTTCAGTGCCGCCTTTGCACAACAGCAAGTGCAGTGTTCTGCAGCGAGACTCTCATGTTCAGTTTTCTGTGGATTGTCACGGTGCAGAAGACTGCGGCAACGATCAAACTAAATCATCTGTTCCTGGCACGAGGATTCGGATGAAGACTAATGATGACATTTTGGGATTGTCACAAAGATTTGTGTGGTTATGTTCGGCAAATAGCAGATAATTTCGTCTTGCATACAACTATCTCTGCTTGGTTCATTTGACTGTTTCCGTTCTTGACTGCTTTGTTTGTTTTCTTTCATCCCTATGACTTGTTAATCACGTTAACTGTAGCTGTGAATATATATGTTTTCAGCTTAACTGTGGGATATAAGTGTGAATAAAAACATTTTGCTAACCCATATTTTTGTCTAAACCCTATGCAGCCATCACTGGCATCACACTTTGAGCCACTTTTATCGTTCGAAATGTGAAAAATCTATATTCACAGAAGGCAAATAGGAGTTTATTTGTGTGTTCTAATAGATTCCCAGACCCTTAAAACATATGTTTAGACACCAAAATCAGATCTCTATGTCCATTTTTGGAGAAGGTATAGGCGAAAATCGAATTTCGGTGATCTCGGCTTCGGCCATTTTGAATTTTGGCAGTAAAAACAAAAAAAAATTGCTCAAGGATGACAGAGTGGCATCACGCGGATTGGGTTCTGTATGGTTTGTTTTACCAGAATCACCAATAAACATTGTATGTGCCAAAACACACCTACACCCCCTCTGCCACCAGACTAGTATATTAGTGTACAAGAAATATTATTACTGTAACGTAAAAATATGGAAGCTTACCTTTCGAGTGAGGCTATCTCTGAAAGTGGCGGCAGAGGAGGAGGAGGACAAACGGCAGATACGTACACTTAAGTTACGAAACACATAAAAAAATGTCAGAAAAACAAACTAAACTTTACAAAGCACATTAATAAAACTGTAACACTTAATTTTACAAAAAAACTTAAAATTAAATTTATTTGTCTTTTTCTGGGCTCAGCTCGTGTCGCTGCGCGAAATATCCTTTAATCCATTATTTCTAAGGTAAATGTACTAACACATACCAGAGAATAAATAAAATAAAGAAAAGGTCAGTACAACTGACTCGCTCACCCTCCAAGAGTGTCGGTATGAACACTATGGCGAGTGAGACCACTACCACGAACCGCTTGCCAATAGAAATCTCCCACTACAAAATCCCCACAAGAGGGGAGCCGACGCCCACAGAGTGGGCAGCAACTACTACTACCCCATCCCATGCTGCCGACCGCTGCGCCTCTGGTGGCCATCCTTTTCAGTTAGCGCACACAGTATACACGTGCCCTTTTTGCTCTGTGTTTTTTTTTGTGCCCTTTTTATTGGATTTATTCATCATGGAGCGTACAGCCATTGCAGCAGCTAAGTTAAGTAATCAGTGTTTATTGCTATTTGGTTTTTTCCGGCCTTGAGTCAGTATTTGCCGTTTTTTAGGTATAAATACGAGCTCTAGGTCGGAAGCATGGCAGCATGGTTCTGCCTCGTGGCGGGTTCGTTCTTGGTCTTCCATACCCAGAACCTTCCCTTACTTTATTACGCTCTGTTATTAGTTATCCTATTTATATTAAGGGTACAGGCCTACGGGGTTTTATGTCATGCATGCATGTCTTTTTCACCTTGCGTAGGCATCTTCCATCCAGACCCTAGCCACAGCTCTTTGTATCGGCCCCGGCTAGCTTTGAGTGGTAGACTTTCTTTCGGGTTAGTCGTACACTCCTGGATTTTTTCTCCTACTGTTTTATTTTCTTTCTTTACGTTTAGTAATTTTGTTTAATTATGTATTATGTTTTACGTTAGTGTACGGCGTCTGGCTTCACCTAGCCTAGGTTATGTCCTTTTGGTCCATGTGCTTCCGCTCTTCAGTTCGGTTGCTTCCCTATAGCATCTCTCTGATCAGTCGGTTGTGTATCCTAGGCTTTAGTTGTTTCTTAATATATCTTGTTACCGCTCCGTGGTCACTACGTGATCACGGAGCAGCCAGACGCTGTCCAGTCATCTCCCTCCTCCCGCTCTTCCATAGGGCCGGGGGGAGGGTTGGTCTGCCCACGCTCGCTCCACATACCCGAGCCTGCCTCCCTCTCCCCCTAGGCGGAGGGAGTAGGGGGACGGGACAGACCCAGACTGGCTTCGACCTCTCCAGCTTCTCGGTACGCTCGGATGACTAAGAGGGGGGGGACTGGCCTTTCCCCCCCCTCCGTCGTTACTCCGTCGCTCCGTTGCTAGCTCGAGTCTGTTTGCCCTCTCGCCCTTTCCCACCTTACTGGGGCTCTTTATCTACCGGAGCTCCGGCATCCACGTGGAAAGGTGCTAGTTCACCCTGACGGGC
The DNA here is from genome assembly GCF_015104395.2 of Macrobrachium nipponense. Classification (NCBI taxonomy): domain Eukaryota; kingdom Metazoa; phylum Arthropoda; class Malacostraca; order Decapoda; family Palaemonidae; genus Macrobrachium; species Macrobrachium nipponense. Next base: position 24,270,559 of record NC_087206.1, read on the forward strand.
GAACTGCGGCATACAGTTGGTCTCTGCTAACCACTCCGTCGCGCTGATATCGCGACACGCTCCGCCACGCACCGGATTTAGTCCGGTACGTCCCATTTTTATAGGTTTAAGATTAGTATTTAATTTAAACTATATTAAGTTTAATTTAAGCTACATTAAACCTCCCCCTCCTTTGCCTGCTCACACCGGATCTCTCCTCCGGTGGTTATAGCCTATTCAGGCGGTTAGGGAGGGGTTATGCCCGAATTTTTTCGCGCTCCGGCATGCAGCGGAGTTCTTTTAACCTTTAGCCTGTAAGTGATACCTTTTACGATGCTCATGTGTCTTTTCACTTACAGACCACCAACTGTGAGCATCCGGGATGCACTGCCACGCTCCAGGACCCCTGTGGGCATGAAGTCTGCCGGTCCCATGCTCCATGCGCGACTCCGCACGGGAACCTCCAAGTCTGGTTTCACGAGACCTGCACCATTTGCTATGATCTGGTGAGACCAGCTCTTAGACGGGTAAGTATTTCCAACTCCGTTAGCCAATCCCTACATGATTATAGTTCTTAAGTTTAATTTTTAATCTTTCTTAAGCTTAAGCTAATTTTTTTACATGGGATTTCGCATCCCCTATAATTTTAAGTTAACCTTTTACTTAAGTTTTAGTTTTAAGTTTAATCTTAAAAAAACTAACAAATACCCTCTCTTCCAGGCTCCGGCTGTGAGGGACACCGCACTGGCAAACCCTGCGGGCCTGGGTCGGCGGTTTTGGAAGAACGCCGCCAAGGGTATGCCCTACATTCTCGAGAAGAGGTTGGGGGCGGTCCTGATCTTCCCCGGCGGCAAGTCAACGGGCTACGTCGACCCAGCAGAGGCGGCCCGGCCCGACTATTGCGCTCATCCAGCAGCAGCTCGCCGCCTCGTTGACTGATCCAGGCCAGGACATCTCGTCGGAAGTCGCGACTTTGTTGATTTAAACATTGAACCGATGGTAGGTGTTGACGACCTGTTGGTCGAGGTGAGTACGTTGGACGCCCAAGGGCTGCCCTTGGGTGCCACTGGATCATTCTACTCCTGCAAACTCTCCAGCTTCCTTCCAAGGCTTTACAGGAGCCGAACTTTATACTTCTCCGATGCTTCTGTTAGACCTAAGGTCAAAGGACAAGCGGTGGTTAAAAACCTTGACTAAGACGTCGTCGTCGTCTAAAAAGACGTCGTCGGCGTCATCATCATCTCGCAAGTCTCGGCTACACAAACCCCGGAGCAGAGAGGTCTAAAGCTTCTGGGTCCGGCTCCAAATCCTCAAGGAGTAGATCCTCCAGGGAGAGATCACACACTCCAGCGGAGTCAACCGTTCCACTTCCTTTGGTTCCTGTTCAGAGCTACCCGTCCACCTCCGCAGCAGCTCCGGCTTTGGATGGATCCCAACGCTGGCCTGTTGCAACAAAATGGGCGATCTGGTTGGGACTCTAAAGAACAGTATGGAACTGATGTTCTCCCGGTTGTCTGATAGGATCAACTCCCAGGACAACATTATCGCCGGACTAAGCCAAGCTCCGCTAGCTACTCCCCCACCTTTCGGCACAGGGATAGCTCAGTGCCACCATATGACTCTCTGCTCCGTTCAGCATGAACAATCCCTGGAGAGTGGCGTCATACGCCCCCTTCCAGGACGGGCTTATTTCTATCCCGGAATGTGGAACTCGAAGGATTGAGGACTTCGAGTTCTACCCGGAAGATCTCCAACCTCCGTTCATCGGCTACGCCAGGCTCACCGCCTCTGCCATGACACGAGATGATAAGGTCCCTAAAGAGACAGTCCTCTATTCACGTGACCAGGCTCAAAGAGAATGGCTCAGGTGCTTAGAGGACATGGACTGTTCAAACACGAAAATACAGCCGTTTAAGAGTCCATTCACAATCTTTACAATGGAAGAGGGTTACTCCGCTTCCTTCTTGACAAAGATTGCTACGGTCACTATCCCAGCAGCCCAGAAGGGGGATTCGTTTACCGCAGCTAAAGGAAGCGGACCCTACATCTCCTTTGCTTTCCCTCAACCGGAGATTTGTGGGAAGACCTGCCCAACACTTTTCTGCGGGCAAACTCAAAACCAGACTGTGCTATGGAGCAGTTTGGTAGAAGCTGCCTAGACTTCCAGATAGCCTCATTCAGGCAGAATTTGATGCCAAGTCTAGGCTGGCCAGGTCTATCAATACCATGGCCATGACTGAGGTGGCTACATTTCTTATGGTTCCGAGCCACTGTTCAAGCTAATCACCAAGTCACTGACTCAAACGGTGCAGTCTGACATGTTCGATTCGCCACAGCCAGAACAAACTGTCGGAAGCATGTCCTCCAAGAAGCAAACTATTCGGCATGAACCGAATAAGTTGCTTTCATCAAACATCTGGGGAGCAGACTTCCAGATGCAATGGTAAAGGAGGTCCAGACAGAGGCTACGAGGCTTAAACCAAAGCCTTAAAGATCGTTGGGGTCTCACGGCAAAGAGACGCCAAGATCAAGCTGTCAGAGGTAAGGCTCAGAAGAAACCCAGACGTTTCCAGCCTTACCAAAAGAAACAGCAACGGTTTGCCCAGCCTGTTTCCGGCTGTTCCTTTTGGTGCAGGCAGCCCAACCCTCTACCTCCAAGGCGCAATCGCAGCCTATTTATGTGATTTCCCCCCAGCCTCAACCTTCCACCTCTTACGCTGTCTCCCCAGCCTTCAATCAAGTCTTCGAGGGCCAGGCCTTTCAGAAGTATGACCGCTCGGGTAGGGGAGGCAGAGGTAAGCGATCCTTTCGTCAGAGAGGATCTGGAGGGTCCCTTAATAGAGGAAAACACTTCAGGGGATGGCCGCGGAGGCTACCAACACCAATGAGGCTTCCAGGTAGGAGGGAGGCGTTTCTCTTCCGCCACCGGTGGAGTTTCAGCAAATGGGCACAAAGCATTGTGTCGAAAGGCCTGGGTTGAGTTGGGTGGCGAATCCGCCCCCCACCAGACCTTTCCGCCAACTTCCATCCAAAGAATTGACGGAGTATGCGGAGGAACCTCCTTCAGAAAGGAGCAATAGCGAGAGTCAACAGATTAAAGTTTCAAGGGCGCTTGTTCAGCGTTCCAAAGAAAGGCTCACAAAAAAAGAAGAAGGGTAATCTTAGACTTGTTCCGCTTAAACTTGGCCATTCGCTGCGACAAGTTCAAGATGCTCACCATCTCGCAGGTGCGGACCTTACTTCCCGTGGGGCCGTCACCACCTCTATCGATCTTACAGACGCATACTATCATATCCCTATTGCAAGACACTTTCACCCGTATCTGGGCTTCAAGATAGGAGATCAGGCATTCTCCTTCAAGGTAGTTCCCTTCGGTTCTCAAACGTAGCACCCAGGGTGTTCACGAAGTTGGCGGAAGTGGTAGTTCAACAACTAAGATCGCAAGGGATTATGGTAGTAGCGTATCTCGACGATTGGCTAATCTGGGCTCCAACAGTCGAGGAATGCCACAAAGCAACACTGAAAGTAATCCAGTTCCTGGAATATCTAGGCTTCAAGATAAACAGGACCAAATCAAGACTCACTCCAGAGTCAAACTTTCAGTAGCTGGGCATTCAATGGAATCTATCCTCCCATACTCTGTCGATTCCATCAGCCAAGAGGAAAGAAATAGCGAAGTCAGTAAAGCAATTTCTAGGACACAAACTTGCTTCAAGGAGAACCCAGGAAAGGATTCTGGGTTCACTCCAGTTTGCATCAGTGACAAACATCTTGATGAAAGCCAAACTGAAAGATCTAACCAGAATCTGGCGCTCACGAGCAAATGTCAGGTCCAGGGACAAATTATCCTCAGTCCCTCAGATTCTACGGAATCGTCTACGCCCTTGGGCCAAAAGTCAAGAACTTGTCAATACAGTACCCCTTCAGTTTCCTCCTCCGGGGATTACTATCCACACAGACGCTTCGTTAAGCGGTTGGGGAGGATATTCGCAGTTCAAGAAGGTTCAAGGAACCTGGTCACCCCAGTTCCGTCAGCTTCACATAAACGTACTGGAGGCAATGGCGGTGTTCTTGACTCTAAAAAGGTTACGTCCGCCAAAGAACTCCCACATAAAGCTAGTCTTAGACAGCGCAGTGGTAGTCCATTGTATAAACAGGGGAGGCTCCAAATCACGTCATCTAAATCATGTCATGGTAGCCATCTTCTCCCTGGCGGACAAGTTCAGTTGGCACCCTCTCCTCCACCCATATAGCTGGAGTGAGAAACGTCATAGCAGATGCTCTATCCCGATCAGTTCCTCTGGAGTCGGAATGGTCACTGGACAACAGTTCGTTCCAGTGGATTCTTCAGAGAGTCCAGGTCTACAGTGGATCTCTTCGCATCCCCAAGCGAACCACAAAACTCCCATGTTATGTGGCCCCAACTGGACCTCTGGCCTATGCCACGGACGCCCTGGCCCTAAAACTGGAACAACTGGGAGAAGATTTATGTCTTCCCTCCAGTGAATCTTCTCCTGAAGGTACTGAACAAACTCAGGACATTCAAGGGTCAAGTGGCTCTAGTAGCCCCAGACTGGCCGAAGAGCAATTGGTACCCTCTAATTCTGGAACTGGGTCTTCGTCCTCTTCGAATTCCCAGTCCCAGGCTCTCCCAGTCAGTGCAAACGAAGACTGTGTTCGCTTCCTCAGGAATCTCAAAACCCTAACTTATGGATTTCATGAAGTTGCAGCTAAAAGAGATGCGAATATTGATCCTCAAAATATTCTCTCTTGGAATCTGATAAAAGAGATTCAACTTTGAGACAGTATGATGCTGCAGTCAAAAGTTAGCAACCTTCCTGAGAGAATCAGATATTAGAATCATGACAATCAATTCAGCTATATCCTTTTTCAGATCTTTATTTGAAAAAGGCTTAGCAGCTAGCACCATTACGACAAACAAGTCAGCCTTGAAAAAGATTTTTCAATTTGGTTTCAGCATAGACTTGACAGACTCCTACTTCTCGTCTATTCCCAAGGCTTGTGCTAGACTTAGACCTTCTGTAAGGCCTACGTCAGTATCATGGTTCTTAAATGATGTTCTAAAGCTGGCTTCAGAAACTGATAATGACACATGTTCATTTATAATGCTCTTAAGAAAAGCTTGGCCTCAGGAGCTAGAATTTCAGAACTGTCGGCATTATCCAGGGATCCGGATCATGTTCAATTCTTCCCACAGGGGAAGTGCTACTTTTCTCCGGAACGTACGTTTTTATAGCAAAGAATGAAGATCCTTTGATGAGGTGGGAACCATGGAAGGTTGTACCCCTTCCACAAGATATCTCTCTTTGCCCAGTATCGACCTTACGAGCCTTTCTGTCCAGGACCTCCTCATCCTCATCGGGTCCTCTCTTTAAGAGAGAAAAAGGTGGTACTTTATCTATTAAAGGCATCAGGCAGCAGATCTGTACTTTATTAAGCAAGCCAATCTGACTCCTTCCCTAAAGCACATGATGTAGGGCAGTAGCCACCTCAATTAACTATTTCCAACATATGAATTTCGATGAGTTGAAAAAATATACTGGATGGAAATCGCCGACAGTATTAAGCGTCATTACTTAAAGTCCTTGGAAGCTCTGAAATTTTCAGCAGTTGCGGCGGGCAACATAGTTTCCCCCGACTCTGCTTAATCTTAGTAGAAGATCCAGTCCTCCTTTCTACCTATCTCACCCAACAGTTCGTCTATACCTGCATGTTCATCTACGTTACCTGAGTCTTAGCTGCCTCTTATGATGGTATAGTGGGTGTCCCTTATTTTTTTGCTAGGGTCACTCACAAACTGATTGTATATAATGATCTCTTTGATGTGATCCCCTTATTTTTATGCTAGGGGACACATCGTATTTACAATGGTTACGGGTTTTGTATATTAAGTCATATACATTCCCTTTTATGTTATTATTGAAGTTTGTTTTATTCAAGTTATTGTTATAATTGCTTTGAGTTCTTTGTACATAATATCTATACACAGATACTGATTTCAAACTATATTCCATGTAAGCCCTGGTATATAGTTAAATTTAAGTTAATTTTAAGAAATAGTATTATTAGCATTAAGTTAAATTTAAGTAATATTTCTATTTTGTATCATTGTGTATATGTATATTCATTAGCAATTATATTCCTTTATTTTATGTTATCTTTATTTGAGACCCTTCTGTTTATTTGATTTTACTTCTTAACAATCTTGTGCTATTTCTCTGGTACAATTTCGCGCAGCGACACGAGCTGAGCCCAGAAAAGGGATTTTGACGTAGGGAAAAATCTATTTCTGGGCGATTGGCTCGTGTCGCCAGCGAAATCCCGCCCTGCCCATCCCATCGCTCAAGATTGTCTGCTACTTCAGGATGGCCACCAGAGGCGCAGCGGTCGGCAGCATGGGATGGGGTAGTAGTAGTTGCTGCCCACTCTGTGGGTCGGCTCCCCTCTTGTGGGGATTTTGTAGTGGGAGATTTCTATTGGCAAGCGGTTCGTGGTAGTGGTCTCACTCGCCATAGTGTTCATACCGACACCCTCTTGGAGGGTGAGCGAGTCAGTTGTACTGACCTTTTCTTTATTTTATTTATTCTCTGGTATGTGTTAGACATTTACCTTAGAAATAATGGATTAAAGGATATTTCGCTGGCGACACGAGCCAATCGCCCAGAAATAGATTTTTCCTTACGTCAAAATCCCTTTTTGATTTTTACATTTCTTTTACTTTGTTATACTTTACGTAATTTCAATTTCTTCACCACCGAATGATGCCAGTCCGTTTACGGAATTTTTCTAACCACCCATGAGAAGCCTTGAACTCTGGGGTTGCCGTTGATGTCCCCTCTCCACCGTCGTCTTCGGCTTGGGCAATCAAATCGCCGAAAATAGCGCTGGCCCTTCTGGCAGACAGATTGCCGTCTCGGTTATCGTATCGCCATCGATCTTTGTCCTCGATCCATACAAGAAGCAGCCTTTCCATTTCATTATAACACATGGCTTCCTCTTGATGGCTTCCTTCTGCTTAAGGATGGTGCCTATCGTCGATGGATTTCGGCCGTATTCCTTAGCGATCACACTCAAACCGCAAGCCAGCTTCATACTTTTTTATTATCTCCATCTTTGTCTCCATAGAAAGCATTCTCTTCTTTTGTGAACTTCAGCAACTTTCTTGGGACCCATGACTATATGTACTGTACGGAATCAAGTTACGTATGTAGTACGTGTACTTATTAGGTTCTCACAACACGATAAAGTAGCACAACGAAATCACTAACGAATTTACGATACTAAACGAAATCGTTGGACCGAACGAATGCCGCATGCGTACGATAAAGCTTCGCGTGCGAAGTGGCCGAGCGAAGGCACGCAACCACGTAAGATGCATGATGGGAGGGATGCTGTCCAATAGGAGAGAAGGATCTCATGGCTTGGCTAGCATCAGGAACCAATAGGAGAGCAGGAGGATGGTGGCGAGTCTACTAGAACTAAGATGGCAGCGCGCGGCGCGAGTTTCAAAATTGTTATCGGGCGAATCTCGGACTTTCAGAAACCTTTCGTATCTTGAAAACTTTTCGTATGTAGAGCAGTAACATTTTTCGTGTCAGCTTTCGTATCTCGAGTTTTTCGTAAGTTGAGCCTTCCGTATCTCAAGGTACCACTGTATACTTAAGTTAGTGAGCGGGTAAAAACTGAATCGTACTTCTACTGTGCCACATCAATCCTATTCTGGAGCGACAAATTGACTTAACACTAAATGAAGTTACAACTGCTGCTCACATTATGAATGTTTACCTTCAATAAAGGTAAAAGATATGGAGCTAGTTCTCATGCATTAGCCTATTCAATATGTCACGGAGGACCTTGGGTTCCTTGACAAAAACATTGTAAGTTTCTAAAAAACACAAACCAAAAGGTTAACTTTGCCTCTTCCAGGCTTAACCTTTACAAATACATTCTAGGTTTTCTAAAAATACAAAACAAAAAGTTAACTTTGCCTTCCAGCTTAACCATTGGCAAAGACAGCTAGGTTTTCTAAAACCACAAAACAAAAGGTTAATTTTTTTGCCTTTTCCAGGCTTAACCTTTGACAAGGACTTCTACGTTTCCTAAAACCACAAAACAAAAGTTTAATTTTGCCTCTTCCAGGATTAACCTTTAATAAAGATGTTCAAGGTTTCTAAAAAGATGATACACATTTTCTAGGTTTAGCCTATCTGATTAAATTTTAATTGCCCAAAAAGGACAGAGAAGTTTACTCTTCTTCCCCACTAAGGGGTTACACTGTAAAACATAGCCTTGACATCACCCTCAGCTCTAAGGCAGAAAGCTAAAATAGCATTCCCTTTAGAACAGCTTAAAGACGGGTGTTGGCAATAAATTTACTTATTAACTGCTGATAGTGCTAAATAAAAGGTTTCATAGTAAACTCTGATAAAGTTTAGACCTGCATCTAAACTCCAGAGAGAGAGACTGATATAGAGATGAAGGGGCTTCAATCTCAACACCTTACAGTGCTGGTCCTCAGCAAGATCTAAAAGTACTTGATGCCATACAGAAAAAAGTATGTATGGAATAATAACTTTGGAAGTAGACTGTGAAAAGTCTTATTATCTCTAAACAGAAAACATTGACGTCTACAAGGTTCCATGTGCTGAAAATTCCTCTAGAATGGCACCCCCAGCAATACACAGAGCACTGCTTCTGGCCCCAGGCCACGGCAGTTTTAAATTAAGGACAGATCCTATGATAATTTGAAAATCTTCCTATTGGGGAGGGGGACAGTCTTACATCTCCAAGCAGTTAAGGAGATGCTTAAGTTAAAGTGTATGGAATTGTGTAGTAGAGTTGATTTCCTCTTAACAGAGGAATGAGACATCTACCGAGAGCATTGGAAATTTTGAAAATCATTTGCCCTGAGGCTACAAGGGCTCTACAGGTGACACTAAGCAATTCTTGAACTTGAAATTCCTCAATAGTATTCAGAGTAGATACGAGGGGCAGGCCTATGAGTCTGAATTAAGCCAAATTTAAGGAAACATCCACTGCTCAAGCCTGAGGGCCATCAAAGAAGTAGTAATCATTTGGGTGTTCCTGTTCATCTACATGCTAGTAAGTCTAAATGAGTTCTTCTTAAATCCTACACCAACTGCCGAACTTATGGATGTAAAGGCCCTTATAGGCAGTCGGTTCTTCCTGAATCCTTAATTGCCAAAGCACTGTCCTTCCACAGAATGAATGATCAAACCAATATATTGTTTCATTTCACTCAAAGCAGCAAACTTCCCACAAACTCTCTTTGTGTTGCATGACAAAGGGAAAAGACCAAAATCTGGGCTTAGGTTTAAGAACAAAATAGGCAATTCTTGGTTACAGAGTCCCTCCTACAGTTCTGGAGCCAAAGATGGTTCTGGATTACTTACAAATTTAATGAGCGTTGTTTATAAGTCGAAATTCTTACGCTGAAACTATACTTTAATTGAGCATAATTATCTGAAAAAATCCCAGTAAGGCCATAATTCCTAATAAAGAAAATCCCTTACCAAATAGGAAGTTTCCTTCAGTCCTAAAATTCTTCAAGAAGCAAGTGCCTATTCATCTTTGAACGACAAGCATGCATAATTAAGTATCATCCCCACATTACTAGATAAGAATGGGGATATAGAGAATTAAAAATATAATGTATAAAAATTGGGCCAGAAGAAACAACAGGTCCTTGGCCTTTGGAATACTGTTGACAGAGTTGGCCAACTTAAATCACTGATTCAGCAGAAGTGTCTTGCTCCTAAAGTCGACACCATCCACCAACGGACAACAAAGTCCCTGACAAAACTTAGAGAGGGCTGCAAACTAACCCAAACAAAGTGCACAGAACAGCAGTACCTTCTGGTGAAACATCTCAAAGGAGCTTGCATGACTGAGGATGTATTGGTAAATGGAATACATTCTGCATGTGTACCACAAGTCTAACCATTCTTTGGAAAGATCACTAAAACCATGCTAGAAAACCAAAAAGTATGTGGAGAAACACTTCCTGTTATTCAGTCTCAAAATGTCCAAGAATATCTCCAATTACTTATGGAGCTCGTCCCAAAGAATTGCCCTTGGACTATCATTCCCTGTATATACAACCTCCTACTAAAAAGAGACTTATAAGAAATTTCTGCTGAAGACAAAGGAAGCTATAAGAGGGAGATTAAACCAGTGGAGGACAACCAAAAAAGAATCACAACTGCCCTCCACCGTCTCCATCATGTAAGGTACTGGTCCCAAGTCTCTCCATACATGTTAGGAGGTTGCAACTTTCCATATCCCAGAACCTGAGGTCTGCACTCATCCCCAGAAGGTATAAAACAAGATTACCAGTACACACTCACTTATCACCTTAACCCAAGCTGCATCATCAGACAGGGAGTGAAAGTGATCTCACTTCTTCCAAACCGAGTGAGTATAAGCATGAGGACATTACCTTGCAGCATCAGAAATGACTTATTTGTCTTTCTCCCTAAACTCGCTGGCGACAAACCTTCAAGCTTGCTTCAAAAACTCGCTGGGTTGGTGCCTCCACCTCTCTGAGCTGATGCAGAGACGAGACAATGTAGCTAATGAGTAAAAGGTAATAACTCAACAAGCTAGACTGAAACTCCATCAGCATGTCAGTCAGTCTAGAGTTCATTTCCCCACAAGAAAGAGAAAGAAAGAAAGTGAACCTCCTACTAAAGACAGTTAAATGACCAATAAGCGTTTGTTCCGTAAGAGGTGGTCTTTGGCTCTCCGCAACTTTATAAGACACAAGACGACAAGCCAAGGCAAACCTAAAGGGAGATTTTTGCGTCTGATTATGAGAAAAGTTACAAAATGCTCCCTAATAGAAGCAAGCGCTGGTTCTTTTCTCCAATATTTAGAGGGTGCCAAAATACGTTAAGACAAACAAGACATATTCTCTATGTGGCCTCTTTCCTCAACAAAATGAGGATACAGCAAAGCGTAATGTTGCAACAAACACCGACCAGTCCGAACGAGTTCCTCTAGGTCCAACTCCATTTCAAACTCTTCTTCCGCCAGTGAGCGACAGGAGGAGACAGCTGCCCACAGGAGGTAAACTAAAGAGCTTAAATGCATGCTCTTTCTTCGCAACCCTTGGCGACAGAAAGCGACACTTGTCGATAGGAGGTGACAGCAGCTGAATGTTGTATTGCATCCACCATGACTCGATGAAAGGAAGACAGTTTTAAGCGACTCAGGACTCCGCAAAGTCTGCACAAGGTAACTATGTTCACACGAGTCAACAATGTCCACACGAGTCAACTGAGGGAAAGAAAACAAGGCGCAAGAACATGGGAAAGATTGGGAGTCGGAGGGAGAGGAGTTACAACGACTCTCCCGCCTCGTCCGAAAGCAAAAGTATTTAACTTGAAAAGAACCTTAGATACTACAGACAGTGTAGACTTGAAAGAGAAACATTAATCAAGGCAGTAGTAAGAGATATGCTGATGGCCGACATGACAGATAAATAGTCAACTGAGTGGACATAATATCTAAATGTGTAAAACTCACTACAGATATTATCATCTCAATAAAATTGTCTATACCTATATTATAAATTATTAATCCTATGCATGCTAACACCTCAAACTAGGCTAGGTGTGGATGACGGCAGAATGCGCCTACGAAGCGAGGATTAACGCTTACTGAAAAGGTCCTTATGCGAACGCTTTAACGGTCTTTAGAAGAATCCTTTAAAGGAGATTTAGACCACGGAAAGGGTGAAATAGGTATTGGAGGGCACAGAAATCCAACATCACAAGAACCAACCCAGTTCCCTGGCAGCGGCAGTGGACATTACCAACTATCGTAAGACAATCCTAGGCTCGGGCTACGTACAGACGAGGGCACCAACACTTTACTTCTAAAAGAGAACACGAAAAAGAGAGCACACTATGGAGGGATTCGGAATGTTCCCATCACGAACTCAGTTCAACTTGTATTAGAAACTAAAAAAATATGTTTTAATGAATTATGTTTCTAACTTTCTCGTTACGCTTTTCCTAAACCGAATGGGGAGCAGAAGGTGGAGCTACAAAGGAAGTCAATACTAGCGCTACCTAAATGCCTAGTCTGAGTATGGATAGCTGCAGATGAAGGGACACTAAGTAGGATAGAACTGACAGGATTAAGTCGTGACCTAACTAATTGCTTTCGCAATCTATTAGTTTCCCCTCTTTCTTATATCTGACATATTCAGGCATAAATTTCTCAAAACAATTCCCTACATTGTTCACATCTAGTAGTTCCAAGATCACACTCTGTACCCTTGCAAGTACAAACAGAATGTTTGTTTGTTTGTTTGTTTGTATTGTGTTTTTATATTGCATGGAACCTGTAGTTATTCAGCAATGGGACAAGTGGCTTTATGTGACTTCCGAACCAAGTTGAGAGTGAACTTCTACCACCAGACAAACCAAATGTTGATCAACTTCCAATTTCAACATCCTAGATACACCAAAATCATTCCTACATAGCCTGATGTTATTGGCTTTTACTTCCAATGGAAGATATATAGGAAAATGAAATTACATTACTGTAAACAGGTGTAAAACAGCCAAACTTCATAGAATACCAAGCACCTAACCGCAATGGCGGGAAGGAGAATTCTGACAAGAGCTAAAACATTCGAAACACACCTGGTGGAGAACAGGTAAATTAGACAGTCATCTGGGCAGCCATTTGATTTTTTGTTTGAATACCAACTCGCCTAATCAGCGCAGAGATATAGCTAACTTTAACAATAGGTAAGATTCATCACAAATAAAATAATTTAAAGATATCACAGCAATGTTAGTTTCATCATATATTACATTCATGGAGAAAATGGTCACTTAAACTAAAAAATAGACTAAATTTCTTTAAAGGAAACTGAGTCACTTGTAACACATAAACCATCAATTAGGACCACTATACGTATACTTATTAATGAGATAAGCAAGAGGGATTAGTAATGACAACTGTAGTAATATAAAATATATATGCAAGGTAATAAATACTATGCAAAGTGGGAAAAGTACTACTACCACAGAATTTTAGTTAGTTACCTTTCAAAGTACTGAAGAGCAGGAACTTTGTACACTCCTTGGCTCATTTTACAATAACCAATATTAAAAAGAGACAAATGCAAAAGCAAATATCCAGGTGCTGGAAAAAAGCTTGTCTATCATACTGACTGACAATTATTACACTTTTTAACTTTTTAATGTGAATACCAGAGTATCAGGCAGCCTAATGTTCTTTCTAGGCCAGGCCTGAAGGAAACAGCCCCACTTCCTGATGTAAGGGAGATTATGGTAGTCAAGAGAAAACAAAAGAAGAGAGATTTCTATCAATAGTCAATTGAAAACTGGCCTTGTAATGTGCAAAATGAGCAGTTGTGATAACTACACTTTAGATGTGGATTAATGGTATATAAAAATTTTCCTTCAGCTTCAATGAAGGGTCATAGTACCTATGGCAATGAGACATCACCTAATTGCCAAGAAAAAGAGAATTCCTATAGGAAACTAAGGATGAGGCACTTAAAACAGGAGATTAATTTAAAAACTGGGAAGAAAAAAGCCAATATAAGGCTACAGTAATTGTAATGATAAAAACTTAAAGCAGTTTAACAAAATATGAAAATGCCAAGAACAAAGTACAGTATCTAAGTACTGTAATAAATACAGAGTGGATACTGACTACCTTGGAACTTGAATTTTATGTCATAAATCCCAAGCATTCACTATCTCACAATATCAAACTGATTTACAGAGAAACACCAATTCAAGAGCTTGTAGTATGAGACTGGGAAGTCAAAGGCAACAATTTATCAGCAAAAGTAATGAATGAAGAGATGGTGGGCTGCACGCCATTGATATGCTGGAAAAAAAAAACAGGGGAGAGATTTAACATTCTCCCCTTGATGACACTAAATGACAGCATAGTACTGACTCTATTCTGCAGACCTGGTAAAGGTATAATAGTATTAGGAGTCTGGGGCAGTCTTCCTGTCCAAGAAGTTACAGGAGGACTTGGGGTACCAAGAACATTGATGAACTCCCAGGTCAACCCTACCTGAAGTAGATGTTCTGCCCACTGGTGAGTGAACATTGCTGCCAACCCTAAAAGAGGGGAAGGAAATCACTCGAAGTCCATTGGGACTTCCTGTAAGAGAGCCTATTTCTGTATTTCTTTTTTCTTCTGCTTAGGAGAGGAAGAAGGGGCAAAACACAATGAGTAGGAGGAGGAATAGGAGGAAGTAGTACATCTGTGCATCTTTTCCTTACCCATCTTACAGAGCAGGAGAATTGGTTTAGTCTAGGAAAACAGATGTCAATGGAGCACTATTCATAGTTGATGCTGAAGGGGTCATCTCCCATGGGTAGAATGATGACTGTCAGAGGCTAAACAAGGATTAGCTCCTTGATAGGTACAGCAAGAGCACATGGAGATCCTGCAGACGAAAGTCAACGCTAAGTGGTTTAGAAAAGAAGCAAAAGATGGGATCCTGGTATACCGAGGGGGTTTCAGAGGAGGAGTTCACATAGAGGTATTATACTCCTACTTAAAAGGGCCTGATTTGTATTCCAATAGAAAACAATTTGGTTTGCATATGCTTGTACAACTTTGGAATAATTTTAGTGAATAATGTACAAGTTCAACAAACAACAGCTTGGTATATAAGGTACAAAATCAAGAAACAAAGTTAAATATTACCTCACAACATTACCCCATTTTTTCCGGGCATCAAAAGGATGTAGTTTTCATGCCACAAAGGGACGTATGTGTATTCATCTCTATACACAATTGGAATTTGATCAGACCCAATATCAATGTATAATTTGCTTTCACCAGCCCTAAGAAAAGGAAAAAAAATGAAAAAATATCTGTACTTAAAGTCAGGCAGTGAAATTACAAAAAATAATTTTTACCTATTTTTACATTACTTAAAGCAACAAAATTTTGGCAAAACTTTGTTCATACATAAACCTTACATTTCTCTTGGCATGGCATCATTTTCTGTGGACTCTTCTGGGCAGACAGACGCCATTCTGGAACAAAAAATTTAATAACATTAACATTAAAAATGCCATGAGTATGACTAAAAACCCTCACAATTATTACTAACACTTTTATGCATATGATCATCCTTTTATCAGTAAATGCAATGAGGAGACAAACCTAAAAAAAAGTCATCACAATGGCCACTTTATTAACTCTCCAACCTTGTATACGACACTACACTACTGGGAGCAAACCAAACCAAATGATCTTTCTGCAGAAGCCACTGATTCTGGAACATTTCTCAATGGCAGTGCATTTCCCATCTCAAGAGGGGTGGAGAAGGGAACACCTACCTCAAAAGTCCCATTCCCTTTCATTTGGGGCCAGAACCTGACAGGTGCCCTAAAGGGCAGGGAAGACTCTAGCTCTATTATGAGGAAGGAGACTGAACTCTGTTGAGATTTTTTGGAGAACTGGCCCTTTAAGAGTAGCCATCCTCAAAGGCTTGGCTGTGGTCTCTTTTTAAACCCTAAAGGTTTTCAT
The DNA here is from genome assembly GCF_015104395.2 of Macrobrachium nipponense. NCBI lineage: Eukaryota > Metazoa > Arthropoda > Malacostraca > Decapoda > Palaemonidae > Macrobrachium > Macrobrachium nipponense. The sequence continues at coordinate 24,286,126 of NC_087206.1, forward strand.
TGACACTGCACAATGGAGTAGTGTCTCCCATTCATCAGAATGCTACTTCTCAACCAATTCCACACATAGACTATGTAATCTGTTTCAAAGCTTGAGAGAAAGGCATAGAAATCACATCACGCTTTCTCAGAACAAAGTTTAATTACTGATTGTTGATCGTGTAGACCAGTGTAGCAATATAAATCAAAGGCAGACATAAGAAATGACTTTATTTACCTTTTCAGTTCCAACCTGACAAGCACCTAGGGTACATCATTTCAATTCGCTTCCCCTTCCCGCTCACAACATAAACATAAACAAACCTCACAAAGAAATGACAAGCACAATGCGCAACGTCGTACACAAACATTCTAAACAGAGTTAACATATTCCCTCTCTTTTGAAAGACAACAAAAGAAATCCATGTCCAAAGCAACAAGCATTATATGGCTTAGGAAAAAAATAAAATTATCTACTGTACTTATAAAATCTAATTAAGATTATAAGGATCCACTCTCAAACACTTTACCTATTCTCCAAGAATTTACCCTCTTTTTGGTTAACACATCAGCCAACTGTGCTTTTGAATCTACCTAAAATATCTTGAACTCTCCATTCTGAACCAATTCCTTGAGAATAGCTATGTCAATTTTCAATCTCTTTTCTGAAACATTTTTAACAGAGTATACATTCTCATAAAGTGAGTGGTTATCCACATCGAGTTCCACAGGCAGATTTCTCTTTCCATCATACAATATTTGGGACATGTTTCCAAGAAAGTAAGCCATATCACTGCTCAGTGGCTGTTAGTGTTTCGGCTGCAAGAGTGCTTTTTACAACCTTCTTGATTTTTTTCTATTTCCATTTTCACCCACTTAGAATCAAACAAAGCCCCAAAGTACTACTAAAATCCACCAGGGAGATTGGCATAAGAAGCATCACTGTACACAACCAACTTAAAGTTAAAACTGTCTCCAAGTCCTGGGAAGTACATACAGCTCTCAAAGGTACAAGCTTTTCTTAGACATTTGTTTGCCTCAATCAGATCTTTTACTTTAGGGATATTTATTTTACAGCTAAGTTCCAATACATCATGTGACAAGTCAGGTCTTGAATTTGTGCATAACCACCCTAGTTGGCGTACTAGACTCCTAAAGTTCTCCTTTTCTTCTTCATTACACTCCATATTCTTATTTAATCCTTTCTCAGCACTTACAGTTATAGATTCAGGAGATTTACAATACTCATTTTCATGAAGTGTGACACCATGCTTATTCTGTACAATATCCCAATATCCAGGCCACTGTATCTGAATATAGCATTACTTTGTTCCTTAACCTGAAAATGATTTCTGATTTGTGCAATGACCACATTTTCAAGTTTCTTTATTCCTCCCCACAAGAAATCATCTACATTCATCAAAAAAAAAAAAAAAACCATACCACACAGATCTCCTTCATAATACCAATAGAATGCTGCAGGGTCAGTTTTCACCTGATTACATCCCATCTTTAACAGGGAAGTCTTCACTGTGAGATACCATTTTCTAGCAGCATCATTAAGACCATATAGTACACATTTTTTTTATTTTCATAGTAAATTATCATCACAGCCAGCTTCAACAGATGGAGTAAGATACACTTCACTCTGTAGGAATGCAGCCTTAATATCAATTGAATTCACTGCCCATCTTTGGAAGACCCAATATACCACTAAAGGACCTCAACACTTCCTTGCCTACAAAGTGGGACGAATCTGACGGATTTCTTCTTTCCTCAAAAACTCTGGCAACTAGCCGTGCTTTAATTTTCTTTTTCCCATCACTATTTTCCTTTTCTGTCATCACCCATCATACTGACAATGCCTTCTGACCCAAGTTAGAAATTTCCTCATGAACATTAAAATTCTTCCAGGTTTTTAGTTCTTCTTGTTTTGCTTTAACAAGTTCCTGACTTTCTGTGTTTTCACAAGCCATTACGATTTCACTGGATTCCTGTACTTCATCTTCTAAAACTGGTACCCATTTTTCTACATCTCTGTTCCAGTCAATGGCTGTTATATCCATCTTTTATGTTTCAATTTTCTCCAAACTACTATATTTTTCCGTAGATTTTCCAGCACAGCTGTGAACAGTTCCTATCTGCCATTCATCAGACTCTTTCAGCAGGAATCTTACTCTCTGTCCAATCTTTGGAATACTCTTAACTGTTAAATTATCTTCAGATGCAGTGACCTCAACTTTGGTTTGGTTCTCTTATTCTTCATCTTCATCTTTTTCACTTTCTGTTGGATTTATAACTGCTCTCTATCTCATTCTTCCTACCATAGTCTGTCTCATCCTTTTCTCTTTGATGCCTCAACATATCAAGCAGCGCATTTCCTTCTTCATTGTTTATATCAAAACTGTATGGAATTTCCTAATGTGTGTTTTCATGTGATCTTACAATATTTGAACCATATTTCAAAATCACTGTTTAGCCAACTTGACCAGTGGCTGTTGCTGGTCCTTTCCATTCCTTTTGCTCTTCTCTCTTAAATTAGACTTGATCTCCATTCTAAGGACTTTACCAGTGGGGTCCCTACTTTGTGTCTTAGTGCCCATCGTATTTTCTCAGAAGGTTTCAGCAGCAATAAAGGCCTTTCTGCAGAATGGCAAGCATTGAGATGTTTAGCAAACCATTTCACTAGATGTTGTACCCTCCAGTGGCAGGAAGTTCATCACTCATGGTACATGGTAGGTTAGGATTCTGCCCATACATGAGTTTTCATAAAAGGCTAAAGCCCCCTACTACTTGAAGACAATTTTTAGCATTGACTGCCAATGCCAAAGCCACTTTGTTAAATTATCTTCAGATGCAGTGACCTCAACTTTGGTTTGGTCTATTCTTCATCTTCATCTTTTTCACTTTCTGTTGGATTTTATAACGCTCTCTATCTCATTCTCCTACCATAGTCTGCTCATCCCTTTTCTCATTTGATGCCTCAACATATCAAGCAGCGCATTTCCTTCTTCATTGTTTATATCAAAACTGTATGGAATTTCCTGAATGTGTGTTTCATGTGATCTTACAATATTTGAACCATATTTCAAAATCACTGTTTAGCCAACTTGACCAGTGGCTGTTGCTGGTCCTTTCCAGTCCTTTTGCTCTTCTCTCTTAAATTAGACTTGATCTCCATTCTTAAGGACTTTACCAGTGGTCCCTACTTTGTGTCTTAGTGCCCATCGTATTTTCTCAGAAGTTTCAGCAGCAATAAAGGCTTTTCTTGCAGAATGGCAAGCATTGAGATGTTTAGCAACCATTTCACTAGATGTTGTACCCTCCAGTGCAGGAAGTTCATCACTCATGGTACATGGTAGGTTAGGATTCTGCCCATACATGAGTTCATAAAGGCTAAAGCCCCCTACTACTTGAAGACAATTTTTAGCATTGACTGCCATGCCAAGCCACTTTTAAAGACAGTTCTGGTGCTCTGCCATCATTTTCGTTACCATTTCGTCTATAACTGCGTGACTATGCTCACAGACCATTACTGAAGGGAAAGTATACTGCTGTATGCATCACTTGAATGTTCACGTTCTCACATATTTCTAGGAGCGTGTTATTCGCAAACTCTCCTCCATTATCACACAAGAATTTCACAGGGGGTCCCAAACCAGTTCCCAACCATGTCTCCATAATTTTCTCTATTATCTCCTTGGGTTCTTTACTTCTTGTCACACAAAACTTTGAGAACCTTGTTGCCATAACCCACCATATGCAGAAAATAATATATACCCTTTTTTGTATTCCTTTAGGTCTAATGCCACTACTTCACTGAACTCCTTTGCCATATTCACACTAACAATTGGCCTTGATGGGTGTTTTCTATATCTCACAAGCTATCTCATACTTCTTCAGCATACACGTAGCACATTTCATCCTTAACACCAGCATCCTTCAACAACTGAATCAGTCGTTTAGATGAGGGATGCCCGAATTGTTGGTGCAATTTTCCTATCTTCTTCTTCTTTTCCTTTTCATTATCTCCCAAGGTCATCATTATTTCTTCTGTTTTCTTCCTGGCTTCTTTCTCATCCCTCAGTGGAAGGCAATAGTGTCCTGAGGAAGTGCACCTCAATTTCAACTTTCTTCCAGGAATTTCTGCAGTATCATCTTCTAAGTCCAATTTCATTTGTGCTCTCTTCATTGATTTTTTACAGAATAAAAGGGGGATCGAGCAGTTCACCAAATCTGCTATGACACTTGTTCTGTCACCTACAACATTCACTGGAAAGTTTACTTTCATCATTGACTTATAAACATTACCATCACCACACCTAAACATGTTCCACTTTCTTCCGCTTCTATTCGCAATTTTTTTTTTTTTTTTTTTTTTTTTTTGTTTTTTTTTTTTTGTCTGACAAAGACTGTGTGTATGCTTTCAACCAATTACTACCATACACTGTAGAACTGCAAGCTGTGTCTAGGATAGCACAATTAATATATTCTCAATGCTGACATCATTTTGGGATTTTCAATAACAGAATATAACTCTTCTTCCTTTACACTACTTACATACACACATGCCTATTTGTTTCACTTCTGTTTACTATGCTTCCTTTTCCTCTGCCTCTAAACCTTCCCTGTCCTCTTCCATGAGTAATAACATTTACCTCCTCCGTGCTAAATACTGGTTCAGATTTTATCACCACAGCAGGGGTCTCACTCTCACTCCTGTTTGACACTGCACCCAATGATAACACTTCCTGACTACCAAAAAATTTCAAATATTTTATCCGTTTCACTAAAGGACACTGCTGTCAACACTATTTGTTTATCTTTAACCTCTAGCCCTGCACTGTCTAGTAACTTAAATGCTAAAATACACTTTGGTATACTTACTTTGTACCTCTCCAGAACTGTAATTCTCTTCACAAATTCCAAAATGTACTGCTCCATTGTATGTTCCTTCTCCTTTTTGTAGATGTCAAACCTTGTCCATGCCTCATACGCTGCTAACATCTCACCCTTCTTGTACCACTTGTCCAAGTGTTGAAGCAAAACTTTCATTCCATCTTCGACTGTCAACTCATCAATATCCACTTCCTCAAAAATCTTGCTCCTTACCTTGCTTCCTTCTGGGAATGACAGGGCAACAACCACAGTCTGTTTCTTTTTCTCGATGCTTGTGACAAGCTGCTATGCTTTCAGCTCGTTTCCAGCGGTAATAGCCCTTATCAGCAGCGAAAACTGGCAACACCAGCCTACCACCACATTCGCTGACGCTACTCATGTTTACGACGTCTTAGCCTATCTTCTAAACTAGTACTCGTTAATCCCCTCTTTCCTGCCACAACCATGCTCTGCTATCATTTGCTGATAGACCAGTGTGGCATGATAAATCAAAGGCAGACATAAAAAAACTTACTTTATTTACCTCTCAGTTCCAACCTGACAAGTGCCTACATCATTTCGATTTGCCTCCCCTTCCCACTCACAACATAAACACAAACAAACCTCACAAACAAATGATGAGTGCAATGCGCAATGTCGTACACAATCATTCTCAACAGAGCTAACACTGATTAGCTGACAGGTATATGAGAAAATAAGTATCTTTTCTCCCTGCACCATCAACCTTTGGACTTTGCCGATTAATCATCCAGGGATAACACACCAGTGATGGGAATATTAGCAAGCCCTTTTATATAGAGGTCAACCCACACTGTTGCCTAAAAGAAGGGAATGGCAATCAACTCCACAGATCCTGACTCAGCAGAAGGAAGGAAACACCTTTTTGAGAATTATTTCAGGAGAGTTTGGTTGCAATTAGGCAAAATGACAAGTCAACCTAAAGTGGGTTATTCAGTGTACCCTTGGGCATGCAAAACTTTAGCTGGTATGTTACATGCAGGGAAAGCAATTTGCTAGAGCAGTTGGATGTCAGGGAACCTTCCCAACCGGAGATCAGGCTGTTAACCTATTCCATGACCCCTTTTAACAATCAAAATGATGGTGTAGTCTCCAGGGCAAACACTTGGGTTAGCTCAATCATTGGGATTCAGTTTTAAAATTGCATCAAGTCAGTTACTGGAGATCACTGTACTTATGGAAGAGCACAATGATCTCACAGAAGTTCCTCTCCAACTCCACCTACATGGGTTGTGTAGGACCCACAGGTCTTAGCAGTGCCCTTGCTGACCAAAAGGATCCTCTCCTTAATGAGAAACAACAGATATACCACCTGCCCTTGTAACCTGGCTTAGGGGCCAATTGATTGCCCTTCAAAAAAAGACATCAACTCTTCTAACTGTTTAAGAGGGAACAGATTAGATTTATCCTGTGTTGACGTTGACACAGCAGAAGTCGGAGTTGAAATGCCAGAAGTCGCAGGTGTCAAAATACTCGACACTGAAGGATCCATGCTCTTCGAAGAAAATGTTGCACGAGAAGTCGAAGGAGCATTCGACTAATGTACAAGCATTGATTGCTTTGAAGATGGCAAAATACGGCCTCCTCCTTGAGGGACCAAAAAGTCTGAAGTCAAAAAACTATCTTGAGGGGAAGTAGAAGTTGCGACACTACAAGCAGGACAGGAACCGTAATCCACTTCTTTGGCCTTCTTAACAGGAGAAGGGGAGAAGTCTACTAAAGTCGCACAGACACGAAACTGATGAACTACGCCACTTAGACACCTCACGCGGGAGGAGGAATCTCTCAACTCCGACGATAATGAGCAGTGAACGAAACACCTTTCCAACAGTGTTGTCAATCCTGTAGGCGCA
>NC_087206.1:24293373-24376882 GCF_015104395.2 Macrobrachium nipponense
GTCTTCGGTATTCTGTTCACCATTGAAGCTTTCCTTTGGGAAAGACTTCTCCTTCACTCTCTTGACTAGAGAACGAAGGCAGTTGATCTCCAATCCTTATTCTCATTCCTCGAGGGGAAAAGAATTTAGGATGGAGGTCGTTGTACAGAACCTACAAATATACTACGTATATTACCCTCGCGACATGATTCTTTAACAGTTGAATTGTCCGGGGGTATGGCGCATACCTTAGTTAACTCTACGTTTTGTAACCGAGACGAATTGTATCTTAATTGAACTGCAACTCGGGGTTGCCTGCAACCTCCCAGCAGTTATCAGTTTCGATTTTAGATACTTGGTATTGTCACGACAACACCAAATCAGCTTTTGTATTTACCGAAATCCGTTTCGTTTAAATATAATTGCTCGAGCGTATTCTTTATGCTCGATGGTTCTAGCTGAACGCATTCCTTCGTGGAAGGGATTACCTGGCAACTCAGGATGACGAGTCACTGAGAGCTACTGCGTATTGAACTGCCTGATAGCAGCTCAGTATCAGCTAGGTCTCCGAGATGCACAGTCGGTTACGTGTCTCTCTCCCCTGGTTTGATTGACTACCGAACCGTATCTCTACCCAACAATCATGGACTTAGGTCTCTGATTAACGGGGATTCTCGCAATAATGAAGGACCATCTACTGATGTGACGCTCGATTTCATCGCCTTCGACATTGCGAGAATTTTCAACAGAGATATCTCTTAGACTCTTTCATCTTTCTGTTTACCGCACGGTAACAGAAGTCTGTACTAGTCTCCCGCTGCATCGCACCGCAATAATGCGAATGATTTTTGCTGACATCTGAGTTTGTCTTCAAAATATCTCGTATTCGCAGGTGTGCACTTGTGCATTGTTTGCCCCGAATTAACAGATGTGTCAGAAGACATCGCCTACTCTCCGACCTGACAGCTCTACTTCCAAATGTTCAGCCCATGAGAAGCAGTTCTTCAGGCAGTATTTCCCTGTGTCTTCATTACTGAAAGCGCTCCGCTTTCATTGCAACTACGATCCTCACCAGACAGCAATGAATAGCGTTAGCGTTCTCAGTCTTTGTAGCAGGTTCAGAATCTTGAGAATCCTTCTCTCGATTCAGCTGTGAAGACGTAGTTGCTTTTCTGTACACCTTCGTCTTCAACGACACATAGTGTTGTTTCTCCTTAGCTGAGAGTCAACTATACTATGAGATATCTTGCCATCAGGGACCTCAGTCTCTAGAAGGCATTTGACTTTCGCCTGTTGGGCACATGCCTTAAGAGAATCATCACCTCGCCGTCTGGCATCGGTGACGAACAAATTATTTGTTTAGTCTCTTGGCATAACCCTTTTAAGGTGAAGGTCACGTGACTTGCTTGGGTGCTTGGACAACTTGCCTTCTACCGAACGCAGTCAGTCGGCAGCTGTCAGAGCGCCCAAGTCAGTTACGAACTTCGCTGTGGACTTAGTTCGGTTGTTCCATAACAGTCTTTTCTTCGTCCTAACGGCTTGTCCCAGTACCCATACCATCGACACCCACCATTGAGTGTCGGTGTCCTATCCACTACCGAGAAGAAGAACTTCACTGCATGGGGATAGGAGAATGTGAGACACTTCGCTGCAGACGGATAGACCAGTATGGGTACAGGACATCACCGAAGTCGAGAAGAGGGATAGGTCATGCGACCATTCCCTTCTTTTCCTCTGAGGTAATTGCATGACTTTTCCTGCAAAGTCAAGCATCCAGGGGATGGGGATCCGTGACGCTCGATTTCGTACCGAACTTCGTAGCGAAGACTCAGAACCCTTCGGTCCCTGACGATCGGTTAGAGTCCTTCACAATCCCCTCCCTAATGGACTTCACCGCCTTTGATGCGAAGGAGATGCTGCTTTGTCCTGTGAAAGCGCGACCGCGCTTTCTGAAGAAACTCGACATCCCAGGCTGAGTGTTGAAGCCTCTTCGTCAGCACCAAGATGACCTAGAAGATGACACTCCCTCGAGTTACACAGAACTTCTCCGTGGCGCAGATACTGGAAGGCAGGGGTCTGGTACAACCAGACCACTGGCATCTCCTACCTTTTGGATATTGCCCACAGGTCCCTTGGATCTTTTTTCCTTGGGACCCGTGGTGGCTGCTCAACACGTTGTGTAGCTAACCCAGACCCTAGGCAGGCTGAACGCATCGAGTCCTGGTGTGACTGTAAGAATAGATAGTGAATGAGAGAGTGACTGGCTTCTCTTCCTATCTTTTTCTCCCCCTCTAACCTGTGGGTAGAGGGATACGGTCATCACCTTGCTGGATAAGTAACGAGATGCAGGTGAGCTACTCGCCGACCCCATCCTATCCCTTTCACTAGGGATGGGAGCGAATATCCACCACTTCCTCCTACAAGGGGGGGGGTGGGGAAAGTGGATGCCAACAAGAGACAAAAACCATAACTTTATGTTGCCTCTTGCAAATAGAACTTGTTCTTGCTTGCTGGTACAAAGATACCGCTTGCCTCTCTCTTAGTACTTGGTCCAGAGGTCTGACCATTGATCCTGCGGTGCACACCCGCCCCGATCATCGGACAGAGGCTTGGATCCCTTCCTCGCTCTTACGACCAGGGAGGCATTCCAAGGTTGGGCGAACACCAGTCTGTTCACAAAGACTCAGATTCCTCCCACCAAGAAGTGAGTCTTCCTATTGTGAAAGGACCGAAGGTTTGTATGCCGTGTCGGAACAAATGACAATTTGTCCAAAATTGCATTTTTCCTAACTATACAAACCTGAGGTCCTTTTACACATAATCCCACCTCATGCCACCCCTCACTCTGTAACTTTTTGCTTGGGCCAAAAGCAAAAGTGATTGTTTACCTCCCAGTCGCGCGCGCGAGCCTGTCGGACAAGCAGTTAACTACCGAACCCCTTGTTCGAAAGCTTACGACCGATCCGAGCTGCTGCTAGTAACCTTCCTATTGTAAAAGGACCTCAGGTTTGTATAGTTAGGAAAAATGCAATTTTGGACAAATTGTCATTTTGTTCATGACACTTACCTGCCAGATATATATATATAGCTGTATTTCTCTGACGACCGACAGAATTTCAAAACTCCCGGCAAACGCAGTGGTCGGCCAGGTGGTTAGTACCCATTCCCACCGCTGGAGGCGGTCCTCAGGAACCATCCCATTTTCTATTCAGATTTTTTTCTGTCGCCGGTCTGTAAACAAACCGTTTCCAGACCTCCGCCTAGGATTTTGAAACTTCATTAGCCGCTTAAGTATCTTGGTTGTTTTCTTTTGGGTTTATTAACGAGGATTTGTGGCTAGGCATACGCTTTTATAAATTGATTTAATTTTTTTTTTTTTTTTTTTTGATTTTTGAAAATAAAACGTCTGAATCTAGTTGGGCTAGTTTCAGACTTTGTTGTCTGCAAAGGGGTTAGGTGAGAATAACGAAACCTTCGATAGATTCTCACGTAATATGCACGATGTGTACATAATTTTGGTTAATCATTAATATGATTAGTGTGATATTTGACTGATTCTGAATAGAGGATATGATTCGTATGTCGCAAATAGATCTAATAGAATTAGGAGGTTTTTCCTCCAAGATCAGTAAACAGAAGTCAGGGTGATATACCTACAGAACCTCCTGTTAACTTTATTTTGCATAACCTTCCGGTTGGCCTACGGGCCTAGAGAGAAGTGTCTGTGGGAGGTAATGTTTTTCTGTTATGGTGGATTATATCAGTAATTGGAATCTAAAGTGTTCGCTCTCCAATCAGGGTTGTGAGTGTAGTGATACTGAATTAATGCCCCTAGTGTAGTGGAGGGGGCGTCAGATCGGCCTTATAACGCCTCTAGGTCTAGACCTCTGTCGGACTCCCAGGACCACAGGAGAGGGCATGTCGAAAGCCGAAGGAAGGGTTACGAGGAACCCCCAACGATCTGGCGTCCCTTCGGCAGGTCCTAAGGACGCTACCCAGGCTGCCAAAGATTGTGCACGTGCACGGATCATGAAGAATTGCCTCCCTTCCTCCGAGACTTCCCCCCCCCCCCCCCATAGGAGGGGAATCTCGGAAGGCCTCTCCAATCGAGAGTGGTAAAGAAGACGCCATCGTCTTTCTCGCCCTCCTAGGAGAGGTCTTACGGAAGAGGACACTTCTTCGAGAAAAGAGTGCTTCCCTTCCTCCGAGACGTCCCCCCCTCATAGTGGGGGGGAATCTCGGAAGGATATCCGAGACTCCCCTCCCCATAGGGGGGGGAATCTTGGAAGGCCTCTCCAATCGAGAGTGGTAAGGAAGATGCCATCGTCTTTCTCGCCCTCCTAGGAGAGGTCTTACGAGAGGACGCTTCTTCGATAAAAAGATCGATAGTATCCTCCGCCTCGATTTAAGCTTCTCGTCCTCCGAGGCGTCCTCCTCGCACGCGGGTTGGAGCTCTCGGAAGGACTCGCGCCCTTTAAAAAGAAGCTTATAGAGGACGCTTCACGTTCTCTCTCTCTATTGTTATGCGATTGTTATTGCAGCACTCGGAAAGCGCTCGACGTCTTAAGCATTGGGACACTGGCCAGGACGCTCGCCAGGACGCTATTTGCAAGTCGTTCGAAGTAGTAGACATCTGGACGCTTTTCAGGACGCTAGGCGTCCTACGAATCAAGACTCTAAGGAATAAAGAACGCTCCTCAGATGTGTAAGAGCCCTATGCTTTAATGCCTTCGACAAATCCTATATGGACACTCGTCAGGAGTAAGTTCTAGGATGATGTTAATAGACATAACCCTGAGAACGCATACCAGGTTTCCAAAAAATTGTGCATAAGCACTAATCTTAAAAGAGTGCTTCTCTTCCTCCGAGACGCCCTCCCCTCATCGTGGGGGGGGGGGGGGGGGGGGGGGGGGGCAGTCTCGGAAGGCCTCTCCAATCGAGAGTGGTAAGGAAGACGTACGATGTCGCACAAGCGACCATTGTTTTTCCTCGCCCTCTTAGGAGAGGTCTTACGGAAGAGGACGCTTCAATCGGGTAAGATCGAGTACGTCCTCCGCCTCGATTTACGCTTCGTTTTTCCCCGGAAGATTTCGAAGTTAGTATCCCACAGAAAGGACGCTTTCGGGGCGTCCTGATTCGAGTCTGGAGAGAAGGAAGAGGGCGTCCCCTCGCCCATCTTCTTCCCAAAGGATAACTTCTTCGTATGGATCTGCACCATCCAAGAAGGGCCTAGTAGCAATTCAACAATAGTTAGATGCCTTTTTTGCAAAGAAAGAATTAAGATAGAGACATCGTAAGAAAGATCTATGTCTACCCGTAAAGAAATCTAGAAGTTCTCCTTCTTATTCTCCCCGTTCTTCGTCCTCTCCGAATTCGTCGCCTTCTAGACCTCTTAAACTCATTCAGGAGCTCATAAGCACTCCTGTTGATAGAGTCTCTAGAAGTATCGGCGAAGGAGACAAAGACAATAGATGTCGCACAGGCGACCATCGTCTTTACCAAGAGTCGAAGGACGTTCAGAAGGATAGTTCCGACGTCGAGTTGGAGGAGAATGATCTTGGTGTTCAAGAACGAGAGGTAAGTACTAAACACAAGAAACGCCTTACTCGTCAGGACGCTTTTCAGGACGCTCATGAGGACGCTCGACGTTACAAACAAGACTAAGAAGTCGCATCATGGGTTCAGAAGATATTGAACGACTTAGGTGTTACAACAGGTTGCTATATGAGGACGCAGAGGAGGACGCTTTTGAGGACGCAAAGCGTCCTACTTCTCAGGATAGAATTAGAGTTTTAGTACGACGTCCATCACGTCAGGTCGTAGATGAGGTCGCTTTTGAGGACGCTAGGCGTCCTACAACGCTATATCGAATTAAAGATACTTTGGCAAGGCGTCCATCACGTCAGGACGCTTTTGAGGATGCGAGGCGTTCTATAACGCTATATCGAAATAGAGATGCTTTGACAAGACGTCCATCACGTCGGGACGCAAGTGAGGATGCTTTTGAGGACGCCAGGCGTCCTAAGCATCGAGAGCATTTTAAGAAGGCTCATTGTCCTTCTCATCAGGACGCTATGCAGGATCAGAACGCTATACAGGACGCTTTTGAGGATGCTAGGCGTCCTATGCGTCAAGAAAATTTTTAAGGACGCTTGTCGTCCTTCACATCCTAGATTATTTTCTGTCAGGTATGTGGATTTCCCCCATATAGTAAGATACTAATGGTTTGTCAATAAAGGTTTTGTCAAAGCAAGTGGACGAACCCTCATTGACAAAAAGAAATTCTTTATCCCGTACAAGGGTTAGTTCTCATTGATAAAGATTTTGATAACATTTTATTGTTTAAGCGGATAAGCTCTCATTGACAAGATTCAGAAGAGCTCTTATTCATTAGTAAGAGATTCGTCAAGAGAAAAGACTTGTAGAAGACGTCCTTGAAGTCTTAATTCCAATGGCATCGGAAGCTTGAATTGTCCTTTTCGTTCCTCGGTTCTCATTGGAGGATCTCCTTTGAATAACATTAATTCATTCTCTTGATGAAGAGAACGAAAACAGTCGTTTTCCATTCTCTCTCTTCCTCGTTGAGGAAAGAATGTAGTAGAGAATTAGCTGTCCAAGTGGCTATAATACTTATGTATTTTATTTTTGCGTTATATTAGTACTGTATGGTTCAAGTCATATACGCATATCGTAGCTTCTTCTATGGATGGCAACCGAAAGGACTGTTATTCAAGTTGTGTTTAATTGGGGGGAATTATAACATGCACTCCCTTCCAAGAGTTTCCGGGGTAAGGACAACGCTAAAAGGTATTGTTACTACAACATCAACTCAGCTTCTACATTTAGCGAATTCTATTTCGCTTAAATATGCTTATTTGAGAGTTTTTCTTCTGCTAGATAATAATAACAAACTTCTTCCTTCGTAGAAGAGTAGAGATAACGCAGGCAGAATAGTGCGTGACGATGAATCAATGCTGCTTTCACTGTGGATGATGCAGTATTTTTAATCGGTACTCCCTGCAACCTTCCAGGAGTTTCCGATTTAACATTTTGGATATTAAGAGTAGTGTTACGACAACGCGAACTCAACTTCTGTATTTAGCGAATCCTGTTTCGCTTAAAGATGTATCTTGAGAGTTTTTCCGGCTCAAATAACAAACCTATTCTTTTGTAGAATAGGGTAGCTGGCAACTCAGACTTACTAGTGCAAGAAGGTGAACGTCGGTATACCAAGTCACCAACTCAGTACCAAGTAGCGCGCTGTCATGCTCGGTATGTTACGTCTCTCTCTCGCGAAGGATTGATTGGCTAACCGTATCTCTGCCCTACAATCGTGGACTTTAAGCCTAGAATTGAGGGGAATTATAACATGCATTTATTAAACATTGCCTTCGTTGGCGAAACAATTTTCAACAGAGATATCTCAATCCTTTTCAGTTGCCCTTTATCCGCACTGTTACAGGATTCTATAAGAGTCTACCCGCGGCATAGCACTATTTTAAGGCTCTCCTGCTTAGCAGAGCGCAGCCTTATTACGGAGGGAAGCATGCTCGGTAGGGGAAGGGATTAGTCTGCTGGGGACCATTTCCTCCCTGAAGAAGTTTGTTTCCCTGAATAGACTGCAATTCAGACCTGTACAGTTTTCTTATTTCCCTACAAAAAAAAAAAAAAAAAAAAAAAAAAAAAAAAAAAAAAAAAAGGAATAATATCCAAGATCTAGAAACGATTCTGAATATCACCTCAGGTGATAGCGAAAAAGTACCAGGCATCTGTAGAGAGTGTCAGATGTCCTGGCACATATTCTGAAAGAATTGTAAGCATTCGGTCGTCCCTACATTTGTCCTGAAGGAACAGATCAACTCTGGCAAATATCACATCTCTCTTGTCTCTCAAGAACTATCGAGAAATTTTCTCTCGATCCCTGTTCAAGTTAATGGTAGAGAGCCTGTTATGAAAATAGACATGAATGTAACGATTCTCAAGAGGTTCGTTACAGGATTGCACACAGTCCGTACGGATCTTCTCGATCGACGGTAATAAATAATGGCATCCGAATAGAATCTTCGATTGGAAGTATATAGAGAGTTGTTGAGAATTTAGGGAAGTCCTTTGTTACATCTCTTCGCAATGTTTAGGACGAAGAGGCTTCTTCTACTCTGCTCTCTTATTCTCGATCTGGGAGCGATAACAATAGACGCCATCCTATGGTATTGAACGGGATGGATGTTTAGCCTCTTTTCCCCGATTTCAAACTCTGGGGATGTAATGAGTTGATTCTTGAAGTCAGATGGAGCGAGAAGAACACTGTTCGCCCAAGAACATTGATTGCCCTATGTGGGCCTTCGAGAAGATAAATTCACAGAGGTCACGGTTTACTTTAACAGCGTCACTCTGAGAGGTATCGTAAAACCTCTCCGCCCTAAGTCTGATGGAGTTCAGACTGTCGAAAGGTTGACTGAAACGAGAGGTTTTTTCAAAACTAATGACAAATGTCATTGCCAAGGCAAAGGAGTGCTGCCTATTTTGCATTATATCAATCGAAGTGGGCTGATTTTGGAAATGGTGTAGGAATTAATAGTGTTCTTTCGCCTCGATCTCTGTGAATTGCATTACAGTCTTCTCTTTCCGTCTGAAGAAAGGACTAAGTTGTAAATCCCGATTATTACAAATACGGGAGTATGTGGTTGACGGCATTTGGGCTTAGAGATTTGGATCTGTCAAACAATAAAGCCCTTCACAATATTTAAGGTCTGTGGAAGTCTCGAAACTGTTTAGATCAAAGATTCTGGCATGGAACTTGGATGTAGTTTGAAGTTCTCAATGTCGAAGAATTTCGATCCTCTCCTTTCTGTGAACTTAATGCACGGGACCAGAAAGGCTAATTTTTCTAACCACTCTAGCTATGAAGGGTTAGGGAAGTTTTAAGCCATCATCAGACGTTTTTTGGTTTTAGAGAACATAAGGCGGTGTGTTATCTAAACCTTCCGTTCTTGCCTAAGAACGAGAACCCGTCTAACCCTTTGCCCAGGAGCTTGGAAGTCAAGGGGATGGCATAAATTATTGGGCAAGAGCCAGAGAGAGTCCTGTGCCCTGTCGGGTCTCTCAAGTTTTATCTAGATAAAACTAAGAAAGTCAAGGTTCTTCGGACAATCTGCGGTGTTCTGTAATAACCAGACTTGCCCATGTCAAAGAACACCCTGGCGTTATTGTTAAGGAGTTCTTTCAAAGTGGCTCATTAGTCATGTTTGGACAAAGATTTGAAATCTTTTAAACTGAATGTTCACGAGGTGAGGGCGCGGTCTCGGAAACATTCCAATAGAGAATGGCACTCGGTGACATCCTGAGTGCCACGTTTTAGCGAAGCAATGTTGTGTTCACTTCACAATACCTGCGGGATGTGAAGATAGAATATAAGATTTGCTGCTCGCTAGGGCCATACGTGTCCGCAGACACAATCTTGGGGGCAAGAAGTACCACTCTTCCTATCCTATAGAAAATGGTTAGGAAGAGTTGTTATTTACAGTTGTTGGGTCGACCGCCAGTGGCAGACTTCTCAATCATTAAGCCTTAGTTAAATATCCTTAACTCTGGCTAGGTTGGTCAGGTGGTGATATATTTTACTTCTTAGCCCTCATGGTATGGTCATATGGTCTAGTCACATTGTGGTCATGCTCCCGTTGACAGATCATCTAGAGCGCAACCAACTACACAGGTCACTACCTTGTTGGTAACTAAATAGTAAAGCAGAAGCAGGCTTCGGTGACGGTAATCACGAAGTCAGCTATGCTAGCAGGTAAGGAACCAAGATGTCAATCATCTGCACTTGAGGTGTTTCCAAAATCCTTCTATTCTGTCCCTTCCCACCTCCAGTGGTGGGAGTCAGCTATATATATATCTGGCAGGTAATGCATGAACAAAAATGTATTGTCATGACAAAAATGATATTGTATGATACAATAAAGTTTGTTCATACTTACCTGACAGATATATATAATCAAGTACCCACACCTCCCCTCAGGGGACAGTGGTATGAAAAATCTGAATAGAAAATGGGATGGTTCCTGAGGCCCTCCTCCCAGCGGCGGGAATGGGTTACTAACCACCTGGTCAACACTGCGTTGCTGGGAGTTTTGAAATTCTGTCGGTCGTCAGAGAAATACAGCTAAATATATATCTGTCAGGTAAGTATGAACAAACTTTATTGTATCATGACAATATCATATTTTCAAATACCCATCCATCAGTCCTCCAGAAAGTACCTCCGCTTCATCTTCGACGGGACGGTGTACCAATTCAGGGCACTTTGCTTCGGTCTGTCAACCGCCCCACAGGTGTTCACGCGAGTGTTCACTCTGGTGTCTGCTTGGGCCCATTCGCACGGGATATGTCTTCTGAGGTATCTCGACAATTGGCTGGTCCTGGTGAGCTGCCGCTCGCAGTTGCTGCAGGACAGGGATCGACTTCTCAAGTTTTGTCGCGATCTGGGGATCGTGATAAACTACGAGAAGTCCGATCTCGAACCCAAGCAGAAGATGAAGTACCTGGGTATGCTGATCGATACGGTAGCAGCTCAAGTCCGCCCCGCAGACTTGAGGATTAGCAGATTCAGGGAGGCAGCCGGCCGGTTCCTGTCTCGGCAGGAACAGGCAGCTCAGCAATGGCAAGTCGTGATCGGCCACCTGTCGTCACTCGAGAAGTTAGTTCCTCACGGGTGTCTTCACCTGCGGTCTCTCCAGTGGAGACTAAGGGAGAGTTGGTCACAGGTAAAGGATCCACCTTACTTCCCCGTGTCCCCTCACACGAGAAAGTGAGGCAGGACCTAGCCTGGTGGCTCGACGACAGGAACCTCTTAAGAGGAGTGCCTCTACGCACTCCCCCCCCGGAGATGCTGCTGTTTTCAGACGCATCAACCGAGGGATGGGGCGCACACCTGGAGGAGTTGCTGACTGCAGGTGTGTGGGACCATCACGACAAGCACCTTCACATCAATGTCCTGGAACTCAAGGCGGCGTTCTACGCTCTCCAAGAATTCCAGGACTGCTTGGTGGGACACTCAGTGGTGTTGATGTGCGACAACACCACAGTAGTGGCATACGTCAACAAGCAGGAGGGCCTAGTGTCTCTCCCGCTACACCAGTTGACCGTGCAGGTGCACGAGTGGGCCACGGCTCACTCAATAGAGCTGTCAGCACGCTACATTCCAGGCAACAGGAATGTAGCAGCAGACAAGCTCAGCCGTCGGGATCAGGTGATAGGAACCAAGTGGTCTCTACACCCAGAAGTGGCGGAAAGGCTCTTCAACCTGTGGGGGAGTCCAGTCATAGACCTGTTCGCCACCCGGCACAACAAAAAGCTCCAGGTTTTTTGTTCAGCCGCACCGGACCCATGGGCAGCTGCAGAGGACGCTCTTCAACACCCCTGGGACAACCTCTTCGTCTGCGCCTTTCCTCCCTTCTGTCTGATTCGGAAAGTGATCAGCCGAACGCTGGCCACTCCAAATCTCAGGATGATCCTGGTGGCTCCCAAACGACCTCAAGCCGTTTGGTATCCGGACCTGCTGGCTCTTCTTGCGGAAGAACCGAGAGAGATGCCCCACTGGCACAACCTTCTAGCCCAGCCACACGTAGAACGGTACCACCGAGCAGTCCAGTCCCTACAACTTCACGGCTGGCTGTTATCCACCATCTCTTGCGAACGAGAGGCTTTTCTCGTAGCGCAGCAACAGAGATGGCTGGACACGTCCGACAGTCCTCTGCAGCTGTGTACCAGGGGAAGTGGGCCGTCTTCTGTGGTTGGTGTCGTAGACAGGGTCTATCTCCTCTCAGAGCCACTCTTCAGCAGGTAGCGGATTTCCTCGTTTTTCTTCGCCGAGAGAAGCTCCTCTCAGTACCCACAGTCAAAGGATACAGAGCCGCCCTGGCCCTTGTCCTAAAACTGAGGGGACTGGATATCTCGAATTCGTTCGAGATTTCCTTGCTTATGAGGAGCTTCGAAAGGTCTTGTCCACCCAGGGAACTCAGGCCCACTGAGTGGGATGTGACTCTCGTCCTTAGGAGTTTGACTCGAAGACCATTCGAGCCACTCCGAGAGTCATCAGACAGGGATCTGACCCTCAAGACCCTCTTCTTGCTGGCCCTGGCATCGGCAAAGAGAGTAGGGGAACTTCATGGTCTGTCCTTCAATGTTAAACATTCCAGGGGATGGGGATCTGTGACGCTCAATTTCGTCCCGAACTTCGTAGCTACTTGAGACAAACCCGTAACTTTATGTTGCCTTTGCTAAAGGAACAAGTTCTTGCTTGCTGGTACACGACGATATCCTCTTGCCTCTCTCTTAGTACTCGGGCTCAGAGGTCTGACCATTGATCCTGCGGTGCACACCCCGATCAATCGGACAGAGGCTTGGACACCTTCCTCGCTCTTACGACCAGGGAGTCATTCCAAGGTTGGATGAACACCAGTCTGTTCACCAAAAAGACTCAGATTCCTCCCACTAATAGGTGAGTCTTCCTATTGTTAAAGGACCGAGGGTTTGTATTACGTATCGGAACAAATGACAATTTGTCGAAAATTGCATTTTTCCTAACTATACAAACCTGAGGTCCTTTACATATAGTCCCACCTCATGCCACCCCTCACTCTGCAACTTTTTGCATGGGCCTAAAGCAAAAGTGATTCTTCACCGCCGCGCGCATGATCGGACAAGCAGTTGACTACCATTCTCCCCTTGTTCGAAGCTTACGACCGTCCCAGCTGCCGCTAGTTACCTTCCTATTGTTAAAGGACCTCAGGTTTATATAGTTAGGAAAAATGCAATTTTCGACAAATTGTCATTGTTCCGATACGTAATACAAACCCTAGGTCCTTTAACAATAGGAAGGTAACTAGCGGCAGCTGGGACGGTCGTAAGCTTCGAACAAGGGGAGAACGGTAGTTAACTGCTTGTCTGATCGTGCGCGCGGGAGAGGTGAAGAATCACTTTTGCTTTCGGCCGCGGGTGTGAAGGACGTGTTCGTCATCGCTCTCTGCCCGCTTCATCGTCGTATGCTTTGTTTATATTGTGTTTTCTACTAATGGTTTGTTTGACTTGAAAATGAAACTGTAAGTACACTGTTTTCATTTTTATTTCTTAATTATGAGCCAACATGGAGCTATCGCCGTAGATGCGGCGATTTCCGCTCTTTTCATGAAATTGATAGCCTTGAATTATGTCTCGGTGCCGAGGGCGGGCGCGCTCGCGCCGAGTCATGTATTTTGGGCGAAAGTGTGTAACTGAAAGATGTAAGAACTCTTTTCATTATATTTTTGCCCTGTGCGTTCGTTGCCGAGAGCGTGATTGCGCTCGGCACGAGCCTCTTATTTTGTATGAATAGAATGCAATGAAAGTGGATTCGCAATGCAGTGTTCTTTTCATTTTCATTTATTTAATTGCATCAAATTTAATTTTGGATCAATTTCCGCTCTTACCCGGGAATTGATCCTTACGATTTATTTTCTGGGCTCAGTTCGTGTCGCTGCGCGAAATAATCCTTTAGTTCATTATTTCTTAGGTAAATGATCTAACAAATATCAGAGAATAAACAAAATAAAGAAAAGGTCAGTATAACTGACTCGCTCACCCAAATAAAAGAAGGGCGTCGGTATGAACACTAGGGCGAGTGAGACCACTACCACGAACTTCTTGTCAATTAGAAATTTCCCACAACAAAATCCCTCAAGGAGAGAGCCGACCCACAGAACAGGGCAGCAACTACTACTACTACAACCCACGCTTAGGTGACTGCTGCGCCTCTGGTGGCCATCCTGAAGTTAGAGGTCTACAAGACGCTTGTACTTTTCTTGCTCTTGTGTTTTTCGTGCTATTTCACGGATTTTTCGCCATTATGGAACGTTCTGCCATCGCATCAGCTAAGTTAAGTATCCCGAAAGGTTCCTATTTATTTCGTTCCTTCCTTGAGTCAGTATTTGTGCCGTTTTTTTAGGTATAAATACAGATTCTCAGTCGGAAGCATGGCGGCATTGTTCTGCCTCGTGGCGGGTTCGTTCTCGGTCTCCCATACCTGGAACCTTCCCTTATATTCTGTGCGTCTCTAGACCTTTTTATGATTATTATTTTGCTAGGGGATCTAGCCTGCATTGGTTTTATGTCATGCATGCATGTCTCTCTACCTTACGTAGGCATTATCTCTTCTATCCAGACCCTAGCCATAGCTCTTAGTATCGGCCCAGCTAGCTTTGAGTGGTAGACTTTCTTTCGGGTTAGTCATACACTCCTGGATTTTTTCTCTTCCTATATTTATTTCCCCTACTTTTGTGTTATTTTATTTATTTTATTTTATTTATTGGTTTAGCCTAGGGCGTCTGGTACGTTATCTTAGTCTAGGTTTATGGTCACATGGTCCCCATCAGTTTTGTTGCTTCCTTATTATCAGTTTTGTTGCATCAGTTGTTGCATCTTGCTGATCAGTTTGGTTGCATTAACCTAGGCTATCGATTTCGTTGTTTATATCGTGTTATCGTACCGTGGTCACCCTGTGATCGCTGTACAGCCAGACGCCTGTCCCAGTCGCCTTGCCCTCCCCCCGCTCTCCCATAGAGTTGGGGGGAGGGAGGTCTGTCCTTGCTCGCTCCACCCGGGCCTCTCGTCCCTCCCTCTCTCCCTACGCGGAGGGAGTAGGGGAGGCTGGACAGACACTTGACTGGGAGTGACCTTGTCTCTCTGCTTCACGGTGCTCCGCTGTGGCGAAGTTGGGGGGTTGGGCCTCCCCCTCCTTTGTTGCTCCGTCACTCTGCTGTAGGCTCGAGTTCTGTTTCGCCCCCACCGCCTTCTCCCCCGTGATGTCGGTTCTCTGTTTTCTTCCCGGAGCTCCGACCGAGTTGTGGGGGAGGGAGCTAGGTAGCCCCACCTACTGGCGGGACTTCATGGCCGTACAGTCGGGGCGTCACTTTTACTTTAACCATCCCGTCTCTCCGGCGCAGCCGGCGGAGTCCGGAAGGACACCACTGCGATTTCGGAATCGTCCTCCGAAAATTTTGTGCTATTTTATGCTTAAGTTAATCATAAGTTATTTATAAATTATCTTAAGCTGGGTCCCTTCCTTGCCCTCTGTTTTCCTACTTCGGCACACACCGAAGCTATATATTATGCCTATCAAGGCGGTAGGGGAGGGGTTATGCCCAAAAAATTTTCACTCTCCGGCATGCAACGGAGTTCTAGAGTAGCCCTTTAAGTGTTATAGTGATACTCATGTATCCTTCCACTTACAGACTACCAACTGTGAGCACCCGGGGTGCAATGCCGTACTCCAGGACCCCTGTGGGCATGAAGTCTGCAGGTCCCATGCTCCGTGCGCGACTCCTCACAGGAATCTGCAGGTCTGGTTCCACGAAACGTGTACGATCTGCTATGATCTTGTGAGTCAGTTTTTGGACGGGGTAAGTATTTCCAACTGTATATATAAGATATAAATACTGAATTATATCTTAAGTCTAAGTTTGAAATATGTCTTTTAAGCTTAAGTTCTCCATATTATTGTGAAATATATGCCGGAAATGTGTAGGCTTAAGGCTCTATTTTAGTCTAAGGTTGAACCTCAACTTTAAACTAAAAGCTAATAGACACCCTCTCTTCCAGGCTGCCACGGTTAGAGAGACCGCCCTTGCAACCTTGAGGGCTTGGGTCGGCGGCTTCGGCAAGAACGCCGCCAAGGGACAGCCCTACATCCTAGAAAAGAGGATGGCTGTCCTGCTGTTCCCGGCGGCAAGTCGACGGGGTACGTCGACCCGGCGGAGGCAGCCCCGACGATGACGACAATCCAGCGGCAGGTCGCCAGGACATTTCAGCGGAAGTCGCCACACTGGATCTTATGTTGAACCGATGGTAGGTGTAGACGACCTGTTGGTCGAGGTAGGTACGTTGGACGCTCCAGGGCTTCCCTTGGGCGCCTCTGGATCTTCTTCTCCCGCTATTTCTACTGCTTCCTTCCAAGGCTTTACGGGAGCTGAGCTCCCGTATTCTACGCCTAGCACTTCTGTGAAACCTAAGGTGAAGGGGCACAGGGCGCAGAAAACCCTAACGAAGGCGTCGTCGTCGTCCAAAAAGGCTTCGTCGACGTCATCGTCTCGTAAGTCTTCGGCTTCAAATCCCGGAGCAGAGAAGGGTAAATCTTCTGCTTCGGGCTCTAGGTCTTCCAAGAGCAAGTCCTCCAAGGAGAGGCCCCGTACTCCGGCGGAGTCAACGGTCTCTCCTCCTCCTGAGGTACCGCTAGCGAGTTACCCTTCCACCTCTGCATCTGCTCCTACCTTTGATCCCAACGCTTTCTCCGTCGGGATAATGCAGCAGATGGAGGATTTGGTAGGTTCATTGAGGACAAGTATGGAGCAGATGTTCTCACAGTTATCCGACAGGATCACTACTCAGGAGAACCTAATGTCCGGTTTTAACCAGGCCCCTCAAGCTACCTCCCCGGCACCTGGTGTTGGCCTGATCCAGCTTCCTCCCCATGATTCTCTTCCTCCTTTCACAATGAACAACCCCTGGAGAGTGGCTTCCTACGCCCCTTTCCAGGACGGACTCATTTCCATCCCGGAGTGCGGTACTCGAAGGATCGAAGACTTCGAGTTTTACCCGGAGAATCTTCAGCCGCCGTTCATTGGCTACGCCAGGCTGACGGAGGCAGCTATGACCAGGGAGGATAAGGTCCCTAGGGAGACAGTGCTGTACTCCCGGGACCAGGCTCAAAGAGAGTGGCTTCGGTGCTTAGAGGAGATGGACTGCTCTAACACCAGGTTTGTTCATGAATCTTACCTGCCAGATATATATATAGCTGTATTCTCCGAAGTCCGACAGAATTTCAAAACTCCCAGCACACGCAGTGGTCGGCCAGGTGGTAGTACCCATTCCCGCCGCTGGGAGGCGGGTGTAAGGAACCATTCCCATTTTCTGTCAGATATTTTCTGTCGCCGGTGCAGACAACAAGTGTTTTCTGCACCTCCGTCATTGGATTTTGGAACTCTTTTGGTCACTTGAGTATCCCGATTGATTTTTGGTTATTTGATTTGGATCGGTGGTTAGGCATACGCTAATTGTGGATTGTTTTTATTTTGGCTTGATTTTTCCTTAAACTTACGATGTCTGGATCTAGTTCGACTAGGCCAAAGTATGTTGTGTGGAAGAATGCAAGGTTAGGCTACCGAAAACTTCGGTAGACCCTCATACAGTGTGCGCGAATTGTAGGAAACATGTTTGTATGTTTGATGACCGCTGCAACGAGTGTGAAAATATGTCTGATTCTGCGTGGAAGGCTTATGAATCATAGGTACGTAAACTAGAACGTGATAGTGTTAATAGGGGTCTTCCTCCAGGCGTGTAACACGTTACCCGTCCAGTAGAATTTATCCCTCCAAAGTCCTGTGATGCCTTCGGGCCCTACAATAGTGTCTTTGGAGGGTAATACCCTATCTGTGATTCTTAAATCTTTGCGTAGCCTGGAATCATGTGAAGTATAGTGATAATGCCATGAGTGTTCATTCTATCGCGTAAGCGTATAATTTCTCATTGACAAAAACATTACCGCGTGATGGCTCTCCCTACCTCGGCGAGGCAGAATGTAGTAGGGAGGTAGCTTGTCCTCAAGTGGTCTAAAATACTCTACGTTTGTTTCATAAAACTTAACCAGTCAGATATATGTATATATATATATCTGCCGGGTAAAGGTGAACAAGCGTTGTTGTATCATAGTAATATTATTTTTGCCCTTACGTCATATTACTATCAAGCGGTTGTATGGTTCAAGTTATATACTCATACCATAGTTACTCCTACGGAGGACAACCGAGAGTACGATTATTCTTATTACATTTAATCGGTTCTCCCTGCAACTATTCAGGGGTTGCCGGTTTCTCTATTTTTAAACATTTAAGGTATTTCTACCCTACAATCACGGCCTTAGCCTCGGGTTGAGGGGAATTCTAGCATACATGACTGAACATCTTCACTTTGCAAGAATTTTTTTCATAAAAAAAAAAAATAAATAAAAATAAAAAATAAATAAATAAATAAATAAATATATATATATGTGTATGTAGAATGTGTGTATATATATGTGTATATGTATATATATATGTATAGATATATATGTGTAAATGTATATGTGTGTGTATGTATATATATATGGAGTAGAAACTTGGTGACTAAGAGGAAAGAGGGACTGTTGGAAAGAACCGTGTAGGCTATACTGTAAATAAAAAAATGTTACACACTATAATAAAGATTATAGTTTATTTGATGTTGTACTGGGTGTCAATAATCTTAAATACAGTGCCTTTATTTAGAGCCTACAGAGTGACAATGTGAATTCCATATGTAATAAGTTAGTGAAGTATTCCCTGATATTTCCTCACTGCCTTGAATTTACACTACATATCACATATACTGTACAGGCAGTCCCGGTTTAAGACAGGGTTCCATTCCTATGCTGCATCCTGAACCAAAAATCGTTGCAAACCGAAACCTCATTGAAAATTGTAAAAAAATTGAGGAAAACCATACTCTAAATGCTTTGGGTGTATTGAAAAAGATGTAAACAGCATTTTTATTGAGTTTTTAATAAAAAAAACTCCAAATTTTTATTATTCTGCCATTTTGGAGCCATATTCCTTCTGTTGGATCTGCATCGTAAGCATTGTAACCCTGGAACATGCCCTGTAGACCGGGAAATAATTTCCGATAAATTTGAAAAACGTTGTAACCTCGGAATGTCATAAGCCGGATCCATCGTAAACTGGGGACTGTCTGTATATTAATTATTTTAAGGGTAAAATTAAATGTATTGAATTGCAGTGGTAATAAAATACTCTTGTAGTACGTTGTATAGGAAAGAACCAAAGCTTTGAAAAGCTGGAGCTTCTTACTATTTTTATTTACATTTTGTGTCTATTATATTGTTCAGAAGGACACTGCTAGGGTTGTTCAACACTTCCTGATTATTTGGTTTTTCATAGTAAAGTTGTATTATTTGGATATTTTGCAGCATGTTTGTTTTCACAATTGATAAACATTGGGGGGAGGATCAGGGGCTCCTTAGATGATGTGGCAAGAAAAGATTTAAGTACAGTACTTTACCATGGCTGAGTGTTCATCTGTAAATAAGTGAGTACATTATCCAGTTCATTTTGCATAAGTATGTATATTAATGAATTATACTATATGAGATGGGATCCAGAGATCATCCTTTGTGTATGTTTACAAAAGGGATTTTGACAAAGGAAAAATCTATTTCTGGGCAGTGACCTGTGTCGCCCAGTGAAATGTCCCTTTAGCACTCATTTCTAAGGTACAAATATTGCTAAATATACCAGAGAAAAAAGCTGTATGGTTATGCCAGGATATCCTGGCTCGCTCACCCTTATTTAAGGGTGTCGGTATGGTAACTGGGGCGAGTGAAACCACTACCAGAGGTCCCCTGCCATTTAGTCTCTTCCTTTCTCAATATCCCTCGTCTATAGAAGAGCTGTTCCAGACCATCTACCACCCACTACTGCTACAACTAGTGCTTTGTTTACCATTCCTGTAGATAGCACCCAAGCTTGGGCCAGTTAGGGTGTGGAAATTAGAGGGTGGGTTTCACTGGGCGACACAGGTCACTGCCCAGAAATAGATTTTTCCTATGTCAAAATCCCTTTTCTGGGCCTAACCTGTGTCGCTCCGTGAAATAGTAACAGAAAATTGGCCCAACCATTTTGGAAGGTTAGAGTAGGTAAGTTACTGTAAGGGAAATGAAACTTGTATAATAAATCTAATTACTATTTAATAAGAATGTCTTAATTCTACAAGTTCTTAATAAAATTTCTTAATTCTACTGAAAGTTTTAATGATTTCCTTAAACTACAGTCCTTAGCTACTGAGTAGGGTTATATAACCCAAAAGTAATAACCTTAATGAGTCCTACACCACAATACAGGAAGTTATTTACACATATATACAATCCATATTCATATGTACAACCAAGAGTGATCAAGTACAGTCCAGGTCAGAATAAGGTCAATGTGTGCAACCCAGTAACAACCGAGCGAAGATCAAGAATGCTAGCGAGGCAGGTAGGAGAGAAAGATGTAAAGTGAGACATAGGCTAAAAGACTAGTTATTATTATGTTATGTAGTGTCAGGGGAAACTGTGTTCCCTGCTGCCACTGCTGGGAATTTAAGGGCCTCTAAGGATTTTAGGTAGTGGCGCTTAAATACTGTCGGCGACTTCCAGCCTGTGTACTTTTTAAGATCGTCAAAGTTCATGTGTTGAAAATAATTGACTGAGGTAGCTACCGCTCTAATATCATGTGCATGCGGAATTGATTCTGGATTGGCCTGTTTAATAAAATAAAGAATTTGTTGTCTAATTCCTTTTAGGGAGATGGTCCCACCATTTTCCCTGATAAACAAGGGTCCTGAAGATTTCGTGACGGTTCTGTTTAGATAGGCTCTTAGTGAGTTTACTGGACATAAGGATAGGTCCTGTGGCAGTGGAACTATTTTCCAAGAGGCCCACCTATTTTGTGGGTCTTCGTTTTTAGCAAGAATTGACGATCCGGTAAAAGCAGTAATTCACCATATGGAAGGAATTCAATATGATCTGGTTCCCTGGAAAGGGCCGACAGCTCAGATATTCTGGCTCCTGAGGCCAGACTTATTAAGAATAATGTTTTCCTTAGGAGCGTTATATAAGAACATGACTCGTTAACAGTGTCTGAAGCAAGCTTAAGGACATCGTTTAAAAACTAAGAGACCGTCCTAGGTCTATTTACTGGTCTAAGTCTAGCACAAGCCCTGGGGATAGAGGAAAAATACAAATCTGTAAGGTCAATATTAAATCCCAATTGGAATATTTTCTTTAATGCCGATTTGGTTGTAGTAATAGTACTAGCTGCCAAGCCTTTTTCAAACAAGGTTCTGTAAAAGGTAATTGCCTGATTCGTAGTCATGGTTTGTGCCTCTGTGTCTCTCAAGAAGGTGGCTAGCTTCTTTACTGCTGAGTCGTTTTGACGCAGTGTTGATTCTCGTTTGTTTGATTCTAGGAACCGGATGTTTTGAGGATCAATGTTGGCATCTTTCTGCGCCGTGAACTTCATGAAGTCCATAAAGTTAGGGCTTTCTGAATTCCTGAGGAAGCGGACACAGTCCGCGTTGTACCAACCGCGTCAGTCTGGGATTGGGAATCCGGTGGGGCCGGAGTCCCAATTCCACTAGTAGTGGGAACCAATTGCTCTTGGGCCAGTTGGGAGCAACTAGTGCGATCTGACCCTTGAAGGACCTGAGTTTGTTCAGAACTTTCAGTAGTAGGTTTACCGGCGGAAAGAGATAAATTCTCTTCTAGGTATTCCAATCTATTGCCATGGCGTCCGTGGCATATGCCAGAGGGTCCAGGTTGGGTGCCACATAACAAGCTAGTTTGTGGTTTAATTCTGTGGCAAAAAGGTCTACTTGAAGCCTTGGTACCTGTTGGCAGATCCATTTGAATGAATTTTCGTCTAAGGACCATTCCGATTCCAGCGGAGTAGTCCTTGACAATGCGTCCGCTACTACATTCCTTACTCCCGCTAGGTGTGTGGCTGATAGATACCATTGGTTCCTTGCTGCTAGAGCAAATATTGCTATCATAACGTGATTTACATGGCTCGACTTGGAGCCTCCTCTGTTTAAGCAGTGGACTACCACCGCACTGTCTAATACCAGTTTGATGTGGATTTTCTTTGCTAGCAGGAGTTTCTTCAGGGTTAGAAACACTGCCATAGCTTCCAATACATACATTGATATGTAGCTGGCGGAATGACACTGACCAAGTCCCTTGTACTTTTTTGTATTGTGAGTATCCTCCCCAGCCGCTCAGAGAGGCGTTCGTGTGGACTATCAGGGCGGGCGGAGGAAACTGCAGTGGTATTGATTTCGACAGACTCTTGACTTCTGTCCAGGGACGGAGTCTCTTGCGTAAGATCGCCGGGATCCGGAATGCTTTGTCCCGGGACCTCTTGTTTGCTCTCGATCGCCAGACTCGGTTTATATCCTTTAGTTTGGCTTTCAACAGTACGTCCGTAACTGATGCAAACTGGAGTGAACCTAGAATCCTTTCTTGGTTCCTCCGGAACGTCTGTTTGCCCTTGAGGAATTTCCTTGTAGCCTTTGCTATTTCTCTTCGTTTTGCCGGCGGAATTGATAGATTGTACGCATTTAGGTCCCATTGAATTCCTAACCACTGAAAGCGTGGTGCCGGAGTCAGCTGGGACTTCTTCCTGTTTATCTGGAATCCTAGGTATTCCAGAAAACTTATCACTTTGACCGTTGCCTTGCGGCATTCTTCGACGTCTGTGGCCCATATGAGCCAGTCGTCTAGATAGGCTACTAGCATTATCCCTTGAGTCCTTAATTCCTGGACTACTGTTTCCGCTATCTTCGTAAATATTCTGGGCGCTATGTTGAGCCCAAATGGCATTACTTTGAAGGAAATTGCCTTCTTTCCTAGTCTGAAGCCTAGGAAGGGGCGGAAGTGTCTTGCTATCGGGATATGATAGTAGGCATCTGTAAGATCTATAGAGGTGGTGACGGCCCCACGGGGAAGTAAGGTCCGCACCTGTGAAACGGTCAGCATCCGGAACTTGTCGTAATATGTCCCCAATCTTAAGTCATCCTTCTCCTGCTCCTTTAACTCTTTTAACAGCCTCCTGTGTTGTTTCCCCCGATGTCATTGCCAGCCTCAAATCTAGGTTCAAGAAAAAGTTTGATGGTCTTGCCATTACTGTTTTTCAGATAAGACTTTTCTAGAAAAGGCTAATTATAATGAAGTGCCTAGTGTTAGCGCATTGCTTTCTGAGTGGATGGCTGTTTGTCCCACCAGTTCTCCTAGATGAAGGTCCCTGTCCTACTCCCCCGCCTTGGGGAGAAGACAGGAGGTCCAAGGGAGACTGGTGGGGTTTGCCCATAAGCAGTCACTTTTTCCGTCGATCCTGTAGTGCGCCTACAGGATTGACAACACTGTTGGAAAGGTGTTTCGTTCACTGCTCCATTATCGTCGGAGTTGAGAGATTCCTCTCCCTTGAGGTGTCTTAAGTGGCGTAGTTCATCAGTTTCGTGTCCGTGCGACTTTAGTAGACTTCTCCCCTTCTCCTGTTAAGAAGGCCAAAGAAGTGGATTACGATTCCTGTCCTGCTTGTAATGTCGCAACTTCTACTTCCCCTCAAGATAGTTTTTTGACTTCAGACTTTTTGGTCCCTCAAGGAGGAGGCCGTATTTTGCCATCTTAAAAGCATTCAATGCTTGTACATTAGTCGAATGCTCCTTCGACTTCTCGTGCAACATTTTCTTCGAAGAGCATGGCTCCTTCAGTGTCAGGTATTTTGACACCTGCGACTTCTGGCATTTCAACTCCGACTTCTGCTGTGTCAACATCAACACAGGATAAATCTAATCTGTTCCCTCTTAAACAGTTAGAAGAGTTGATGTCTTTTTTGAAGGGCAATCAATTGGCCCCTAAGCCAAGTTACAAGGGCAGGTGGTATATCTGTTGTTTCTTGTTAAGGAGAGGATCCTTTTGGTCAGCAAGGGCACTGCTATGACCTGTGGGTCCTACACAACCCATGTAGGTGGAGTTGGAGAGGAACTTCTGTGAGATCATTGTGCTCTTCCATAAGTACAAAGATCTCCAGTAACTGACTTGATGCAGTTTTAAAACTGAATCCCAATGATTGAGCTAACCCAAGTGTTTGCCCTGGAGACTACACCATCATTTTGATTGTTAAAGGGGGTCATGGAATAGGTTAACAACTTGATCTCCGGTTTAGAAGGTTCCCTGGCGTCCAACTGCTTTAGCAAATTGCTTTCCCTGCATGTGACATAACAGCTAAAGTTCTGCATGCCCAAGGGCACACTGAATACCCCACTTTAGGTTGACTTGTCATTTTGCCTAATTGCAACCAAACTCTCCTGAAATAACTCTCAAAAGGTGTTTCCTTCCTTCTGCTGAGTCAGGATCTGTGGAGTTGATTGCCATGCCCTTCTTTTAGGCAACAGTGTGGGTTGACCTCTATATAAAAGGGCTTGCTAATATTCCCATCACTGGTGTGTTATCCCTGGATGATTAATCGGCAAAGTCCAAAGGTTGATGGTGCAGGGAGAAAAGATACTTATTTTCTCATATACCTGTCAGCTAATCAGTGTTAGCTCTGTTGAGAATGATTGTGTACGACATTGTGCATTGCACTCATCATTTGTTTGTGAGGTTTGTTTGTGTTTATGTTGTGAGTGGGAAGGGGAGGCAAATCGAAATGATGTAGGCACTTGTCAGGTTGGAACTGAGAGGTAAATAAAGTAGTTTTTTTATGTCGCCTTTATTTATCAATGCCACACTGGTCACATGACACAAATATAGCAGAGCATGTTGTGGCAGGAAAGAGGGGATTTAACGAGTTATTTGTTCGAAGCTAGGCTAAGCGTCATAAACATGAGTAGCGTCAGCGAATGTGGTGGTAGGCTGGTGTTGCCAGTTTTTCGCTGCTGATAAGGGCTATTACCGCTGGAAACGAGCTGAAAGCATAGCAGCTTGTCACAAGCATTGAGAAAAAGAAACAGACTGTGGTTGTTGCCCTGTCATTCCCAGAAGGAAGCAAGGTAAGGAGCAAGATTTTTGAGGAAGTGGATATTGATGAGTTGACAGTCGAAGATGGAATGAAAGTTTTGCTTCAACACTTGGACAAGTGGTACAAGAAGGATGAGATGTTAGCAGCGTATGAGGCATGGACAAGGTTTGACATCTACAAAAAGGAGAAGGAACATACAATGGAGAAGTACATTTTGGAATTTGTGAAGAGAATTACAGTTCTGGAGAGGCACAAAGTAAGTATACCAAAGTGTATTTTAGCATTTAAGTTACTAGGACCAAGTGCCAGGGCTTAGAGGTTAAAGATAAACAAATAGTGTTGACAGCAGTGTCCTTTAGTGAAACGGATAAAATATTTGAAATTTTTTGGTAGTCAGGAAGTGTTGTTATTGGGTGCAGTGTCAAACAGGAGTGAGAGTGAGACCCCTGCTGTGGTGATAAAATCTGAACCAGTATTTAGCACGGAGGAGGTAAATGTTATTACTCATGGAAGAGGACAGGAAGGTTTTTTTTTTTTTAGAGGCAGAGGAAAAGGAAGCATAGTAAACAGAAGTGAAACAAATAGGCATGTGTGTATGTAAGTAGTGTAAAGGAAGAAGAATTATATTCTGTTATTAAAAATCCCAAAATGATGTCAGCGTTGAGAATATATTAATTGTGCTATCCTAGACACAGCTTGCAGTTCTACAGTGTATGGTAGTAATTGGTTGAAAGCATACACACAGTCTTTGTCAGACAAAAAAAAAATTGCGAATAGAAGCGGAAGAAAGTGGAACATGTTTAGGTGTGGTGATGGTAATGTTTATAAGTCAATGATGAAAGTAAACTTTCCAGTGAACGTTGTAGGTGACAGAACAAGTGTCATAGCAGATGTGGTGAACTGCTCAATCCCCCTTTTATTCTGTAAAAAATCAATGAAGAGAGCACAAATGAAATTGGACTTAGAAGATGATACTGCAGAAATTCCTGGAAGAAAGTTGAAATTGAGGTGCACTTCCTCAGGACACTATTGCCTTCCACTGAGGGATGAGAAAGAAGCCAGGAAGAAAACAGAAGAAATAATGATGACCTTGGGAGATAATGAAAAGGAAAAGAAGAAGAAGATAGGAAAATTGCACCAACAAATCAGGCATCCCTCATCTAAACAACTGATTCAGTTGTTGAAGGATGCTGGTGTTAAGGATGAAATGTGCTACGTGTATGGTGAAGAAGTATGAGATAGCTGTGAGATATAAGAAAACACCATCAAGGCCAATTGTTAGTGTGAATATGGCAAAGGAGTTCAGTGAAGTAGTGGCATTAGACCTAAAGGAATACAAAAAAGGGATATATATTTTCTGCATATGGTGGTTATGGCATCAAGGTTCTCAAAGTTTTGTGTGACAAGAAGTAAAGAACCCAAGGAGATAATAGAGAAAATTATGGAGACATGGTTGGGAACTGGTTTGGGACCCCCTGTGAAATTCTTGTGTGATAATGGTGGAGAGTTTGCGAATAACACGCTCCTAGAAATGTGTGAGGACGTGAACATTCAAGTGATGCATACAGCAGCATGCTTTCCCTTCAGTAATGGTCTTTGTGAGCATAGTCACGCAGTTATAGACGAAATGGTAACAAAAATGATGGCAGAGCAACCAGAACTGTCTTTAAAAGTGGCTTTGGCATGGGCAGTCAATGCTAAAAATTGTCTTCAAGTAGTAGGGGGCTTTAGCCTTTATGAACTCATGTATGGGCAGAATCCTAACCTGTCATGTACCATGAGTGATGAACTTCCTGCACTGGAGGGTACAACATCTAGTGAAATGGTTGCTAAACATCTCAATGCTTGCCATTCTGCAAGAAAAGCCTTTATTGCTGCTGAAACTTCTGAGAAAATACGATGGGCACTAAGACACAAAAGTAGGGACCACTGGTAAAGTCCTTAAGGAATGGAAAGGACCAGCAACAGCCACTGGTCAAGTTGGCTAAACAGTGATTTTGAAATATGGTTCAAATATTGTAAGATCACATGAAACACACATTCAGGAAATTCCATACAGTTTTGATATAAACAATGAAGAAGGAAATGCGCTGCTTGATATGTTGAGGCATCAAAGAGAAAAGGATGAGACAGACTATGGTAGGAAGAATGAGATAGAGGGCAGTTATAAATCCAACAGAAAGTGAGAAAGATGAAGATGAAGAACAAGAGAACCAAACCAAAGTTGAGGTCACTGTATCTGAAGATAATTTAACAGTTAAGAGTATTCCAAAGATTGGACAGAGAGTAAGATTCCTGCTGAAAGAGTCTGATGAATGGCAGATAGGAACTGTTCACAGCTGTGCTGGAAAATCTACAGGAAAATATAGTAGTTGGAGAAATATTGAACATAAAGATGGACATATAACAGCCATTGACTGGAACAGAGATGTAGAAAAATGGGTACCAGTTTTAGAAGATGAAGTACAGGAACCCAGTGAAATCGTAATGGCTTGTGAAAACACAGAAAGTCAGGAACTTGTTAAAGCAAAACAAGAAGAACTAAAAACCTGGAAGAATTTTAATGTTTATGAGGAAATTTCTAACTTGGGTCAGAAGGCATTGTCAGTACGATGGGTGATGACAGAAAAGGAAAATAGTGATGGGAAAAAGAAAATTAAAGCACGGCTAGTTGCCAGAGGTTT
The DNA here is from genome assembly GCF_015104395.2 of Macrobrachium nipponense. NCBI lineage: Eukaryota > Metazoa > Arthropoda > Malacostraca > Decapoda > Palaemonidae > Macrobrachium > Macrobrachium nipponense. The sequence continues at coordinate 24,320,657 of NC_087206.1, forward strand.
TGAGGAAAAAGAAGAAATCCAGTCAGATTCTCCCACTGTTAGCAAGGAAGTGTCGAGGTCCTTTGTTGGTATATTGTCTTCCAAAAGATGGGCAGTGAATTCAATTGATATTAAGGCTGCATTCCTACAGAGTGAAGTGTATCTTACTCCACCTGTTGAAGCTGGCTGTGATGATAATTTACTATGGAAATTAAAAAAATGTGTACTATATGGTCTTAATGATGCTGCTAGAAAATGGTATCTCACAGTGAAGACTTTCCTGTTGAAGATGGGATGTAATCAGGTGAAAACTGACCCTGCAGCATTCTATTGGTATTATGGAGATCTGTGTAGTATGTTTTTGATGCATGTAGATGATTTCTTGTGGGGAGGAATAAAGACACTTGAAAATGTGGTCATTGCACAAATCAGAAATCATTTTCAGGTTAAAGAACAAAGTAATGCTATATTCAGATACAGTGGCCTGGATATTGCACAGAATAAGCATGGTGTCACACTTTATGAAAATGAGTTTTGTAAATCTCCTGAATCTATAACTGTAAGTGCTGAGAGAGGATTAAATAAGAATATGGAGTGTAATGAAGAAGAAAAGGAGAACTTTAGGAGTCTAGTAGGCCCACTAGAGTGGTTATGCACAAATTCAAGACCTGACTTGTCACATGATGTATTGGAACTTAGCTGTAAAATAAATAACCCTAAGGTAAAAGATCTGATTGAGGCAAACAAATGTCTAAGAAAAGCTTGTACCTTTGAGAGCTGTATGTACTTCCCAGGACTTGGAGACAGTTTTAACTTTTAAGTTGGTTGTGTACAGTGATGTTTCTTATGCCAATCTCCCTGATGGATTTAGTAGTGCTTGGGGCTTTGTGATTTTCTAAGTGGGTGAAAATGGAAATAGTTGTCCTTTATACTGGGAGTCAAGGAAAATCAGAAGGGTTGTAAAAAGCACTCTTGCAGCAGAAACACTAACAGCCACTGAGGCAGTGGATATGGCTTACTTTCTTGGAAACATGTCCCAAATATTGTATGATGGAAAGAGAAATCTGCCTGTGGAACTCGATGTGGGTAACCATTCACTTTATGAGAATGTATACTCTGTTAAAAGTGTTTCAGAAAAGAGATTGAGAATTGACATAGCTATTCTCAAGGAATTGGTTCAGAATGGAGAGTTCAAGGTATTTTAGGTAGATTCAAAAGCACAGTTGGCTGATGTGTTAACCAAAAAGAGGGTAAATTCTTGGAGAATAGGTAGTGTTTGAGAGTGGATCCCTGAAATCTTAAATAGATTTTATAAGCAGATAATTTTATTTTTTTCCTAAGCCATATAATGCTTGTTGCTTTGGACATGGATTTCTTTTGTTTTCTTTCAAAAGAGAGGAATATGTTAACTCTGTTGAGAATGTTTGTGTACGACATTGCGCATTGTGCTTGTCATTTCTTTGTGAGGTTTGTTTATGTTTATGTTGTGAGCGGGAAGGGGAAGCGAATTGAAATGATGTACCCTAGGCGCTTGTCAGGTTGGAACTGAGAGGTAAATAAAGTTATTTATTATGTCTGCCTTTGATTTATATTGCTACACTGGTCTACACGATCAACAATCAGTGATTAAACTTTGTTCTGAGAAAGCATGATGTGATTTCTATACCTTTCTCTCAAGTTTCAAAACAGATTACATAGTCTATGTGTGGAATAGATTGTGGTGGGACTGCCTTTAGTCTTTAGAAGAGTAATTTAGGAATTGGTTGAGAAGTAGCATTCTGATGAATGGGAGACACTACTCCATTGTGCAGTGTCAATGAAGTCCGTTAGGGTTTAAAAAGAGACCACAGCCAAGCCTTTGAGGATGGCTACTCTTAAAGGGCCAGTTCTCCAAAAAATCTTTCCTCATAATAGAGCTAGAGTCTTCCCTGCCCTTTAGGGCACCTGTCAGGTTCTGGCCCCAAATGAAAGGGAATGGGACTTTTGAGGTAGGTGTTCCCTTCTCCACCCCTCTTGAGATGGGAAATGCACTGCCATGTGAAATGTTCCAGAATCAGTGGCTCCTGCAGAAAGATCATTTGGTTTGGTTTGCTCCCAGTAGTGCAGTGTCGTATACAAGGTTGGAGAGTTAATAAAGTGGCTATTGTGATTACTTTTTTCTAGGTTTGTCTCCTCATGGCATTTACTGATAAAAGGATGATCATATGCATAGTAGTGTTAGTAATAATTATAAGGGTTTTTAGTCATACTCATGCTGTTTTTAATGTTAATGTTATTAAATTTTTCGTTCCAGAATGGCGTCTGTCTGCCCAGAAGAGTCCACAGAAAATGATGCCATGCCAAGAGAAATGTAAGGTTTATGTATGAACAAAGTTTTGCTAAAATTTTGTTGCTTTAAGTAATGTAAAATAGGTAAAGATGATTTTTGTAATTTTCACTGCCTGACTTTAAAAGTACAGATATTTTTTCAATTTGTTTTTCCTTTTCTTAGGGCTGGTGAAAGCAAATTATACATTGATATTGGGTCTGATCAAATTCCAATTGTGTATAGAGATGAATACAACATACGTCTTTGTGGCATGGAAAAACTACATCCTTTTGATGCCGGAAAATGGGGTAATGTTGTGAAGGTAATATTTAACTTTGTTTCTTGATTTTGTACCTTTATATACCAAGCTCTTTGTTGTTTGTTGAACTTGCACATTATTCACTAAAATTATTCCAAAGTTGTACAAGCATATGCAAACCACAATTGTTTCTATTGGAATACAAACCAGGCCCTTTTAAGTAGGAGTATAATACCTCTATGTGAACTTTGTAGAAAGGTAATTAGCTGGTGGTGAGTTGGGGGAGGGACCCCACTCATCTGAAAAGTTGAAACTTTTTTGCTCTTTTTGTATGGTGTTTTTTTTACGTGTGAATCTGTATGTGCCTAAGAGGAATGAACAGTGAAGATGTGAAGGACATAAGTGTGTGGCCTCTTCATGTCCTTAGTGGTTGTAGATCCCCACAGATATAGATCCTTCTGGGTGGGACATGCAGTTTATTTTCCCCTGCAAGGAATGTTTGAGTTGGTCCCTTGTACAGTGTTTTCTGGAGGAAATACTCCTCCTCTGAAACCCCCTCGGTATACCAGGATCCCATCTTTTGCTTCTTTTCTAAACCACTTAGCATTGACTTTAGTCTGCAGGATCTCCATGTGCTCTTGCTGTACCTATCAAGGAGCTAATCCTTGTTTAGCCTCTGACAGTCATCATTCTACCCATGGGAGATGACCCTTCAGCATCAACTATGAATAGTGCTCCATTGACATCTGTTTTCCTCAACTAAACCAATTCTCCTGCTCTGTAAGATGGGTAAGGAAAAGATGCACAAATGTACTACTTCCTCCTCCTACTCATTGTGTTTTGCCCCTTCTTCCTCTCCTAGGCAGAAGAAAAAAGAAATACAGAAATAGGCTCTCTTACAGGAAGTCATCAATGTTCTTGGTACCCCAAGTCCTCCTGTAACTTCTTGGACAGGAAGACTGCCCCAGACTCCTAATACTATTATACCTTTACCAGGTCTGCAGAATAGAGTCAGTACTATGCTGTCATTTAGTGTGTCATCAAGGAGAATTGTAAATCTCTCCTGTTTTTTTTTTCCACATATCAAGGCGTGCAGCCCACCATCTCTTCATTCATACTTTTGCTGATAATTGTTGCCTTTGACTTCCCAGTCTCATACTACAAGCTCTTGAATTGGTGTTTCTCTGTAAATCAGTTTGATATTGTGAGATAGTGAATGCTTGGGATTTATGACAAAATTCAAGTTCCAAGGTAGTCAGTATCCACTCTGTATTTATTACAGTACTTAGATACTGTATTTTGTTCTGGGCATTTTCATATTTTGTTAAACTGCTTTAAGTTTTTATCATTACGATTACTGTAGCCTTATATTGGCTTTTTTCTTCCCAGTTTTTAAATTAATCCTTGGCAATGAGGTGATGTCTCATTGCCATAGGTACTATGACCCTTCATTGAAGCTGAAGGAAAATTTTGATAAACCATAATCCACATCTAAAGTGTAGTTAACACAACTGCTCATTTTGCACATTACAAGGCCAGTTTTCAATTGACTATTGATAGAAATATCTCTTCTTTTGTTTTCTCTTGACTACCATAATCTTCCTTACACCAGGAAGTGGGGCTGTTTCCTTCAGGCCTGGCCTAGAAAGAGCATTAGGCTGCCTGATACTCTGGTATTCACATTAAAAAGTTAAAAAGTGTAATAATTGTCAGTCAGTATGATAGACAAGCTTTTTTCCAGCACCTGGGTATTTGCTTTTGCATTTGTCTCTTTTTAATATTGGTAATTGTAAAATGAGCCAAGGAGTGTACATAGTTCCTGCTCTTCAGTACTTTGAAAGGTAACTAACTAAAATTCTGTGGTAGTAGTACTTGTCCCACTTTGCATAGTATTTATTACCTTGCATATATATTTTATATTACTACAGTTGTCATTACTAGTCCCTCTTGCTTATCTCATTAATAAGTATACGTATAGTGGTCCTAATTGATGGCTTATTTGTTACAAGTGACGCAGTTTCCTTTAAAGAAATTTAGTCTTATTTTTTAGCTTAAGTGACCATTTTCTCCATGAATGTAATATATAATGAAACTAACATTGCAGTGATATCTTTAAACTATTTTATTTGTGATGAATCTTACCTATTGTTAAAGTTAGCTATATCTCTGTGCTGATTAGGCGAGTTGGTATTCAAACAAAAAATCAAATGGCTGCCCGGACGACTGTCTAATTTACCTGTTCTCCATCAGGTGTGTTTCGAATGTTTTAGCTCTTGTCAGAATTCTCCTTGCCGCCATTGCGGTTAGGTGCTTGGTATTCTATGAAGTTTGGCTGTTTTACACCTGTTTACAGTAATGTAATTTCATTTTCCTAGGATATCTTCCATCGGAAGTAAAGCCAATAACATCAGGCTATGTAGGAATGATTTTGGTGTATCCAGGATGTTGAAATTGGAAGTTGATTAGCATTTGGTTTGTCTGGTGGTAGAGTTCACTCTCAACTTGGTTCGGAAGTCACGTAAAGCCATTTGTCCCATTTCTGAATAACTACAGGTTCCATGCAATGTAAAAACACAATACGTTCAAACAAACAAACAAACAAACATTCTGTTTGTACTTGGAACTACTAGATGTGAAGAATGTAGGGAATTGTTTTGAGAAATTTATGCCTGAATATGTCAGATATAAGAAAGAGGGGAAACTAATAGATTGTGAAAGCAATTAGTTAGGTCACGACTTAATCCTGTCAGTTCTATCCTACTTAGTGTCCCTTCATCTGCAGCTATCCATACTCAGACTAGGCATTTTGGGAGTGCTAGTATTGACTTCCTTTGTAGCTCCACCGTCTGCTCCCCATTTGGTTCAGGAAAAGCGTAACGAGAAGTTAGAACATAACATTAAACATATTTTTAGTTCTAATACAAGTTGAACTGAGTTCGTGATGGGAACATTCCGAATCCCTCCATAGTGTGCGCTCTTTTTCGTGTTCCCTTTTAGAAGTAAAGTGTTGGTGCCCTCATCTGTACGTAGCCCGAGCGTAGGATTGCCCTACGATAGTTGGTAATGTCCGCTGCCAGGGAACTGGGTTGGTTCTCAGGACGGATTTCTGTGCCCTCCAATACCTACTTCGCCCTTTCCATGGTCTGACCCCCTCATTTTGGGACCACCTTGACGTGGTGAGGGGGCTCTCGAACCTCAGGAATCTCTTCCCAGGTTCGAACCCAAGAGTCCCATATGACATTATATATTTTCGAGTAAACTTATGTGGACTTTTCCATTTTTTGCCAAAATTTTTGAAAGCAAATAAATGAGAAAACATATCATGGCTTAACGTGGAGTTAAATCCGAAGCTAAATAGTGAGAACTGTGGTAGATCCATCATCTACCCGACAATGTTCGGACCTGTTTTTCAGGCGGAACTATTCTGTGGAGCTGGACCACGGATTCCAGGGGGGGCCTGGTTCTAGGAATAGAACTCTCGGCATTCTATCCAGTTTGCCCATAATGTGATTAGGATGGGGATAATTTGTATTAACATAATACTCTTAGTCCTAGCAAGCGGGTTCTGCTTACACTTGGGCCATAATAATCATGTTATGCCATCCCCTTTTGGGTAGGGTAGGGATGCGGACATTTGGGAGTCCTTTCTCACTTGTGCCTTTGGCAGAAGATTTAACTTCGCGAAGGGCCAATGATATCTTTCAAGATTTTTTTTTTTTTTTTTTTAAACTCAAAATTTATGAACTGTGAAATAAATGATTTGAGTACCCCTGGGCCCCATGATGGAAAATCTACGGCACAGTTGATGACCATTGGCACGTCACTCCCGAATTTCCTAGGTACTGCCACAAGCAGTGAAAGTACTATAAAAGATACAAAGGAACACCCTGTTCCAAGTAAAGCAGCAGAGACAGAAAACCAAATAGAGTGCATAAATAAAAAAGAAACAAACAAAAATAAATTGGTAAACTCCAATATCGTAACAATGGAACCATATATGATGAACAATAATTCTGAATTAGAGACAAATAATCCTCCCAGCAATACAGAAAAATATAAAAATCATAATAGACAAGCAACATACATAAAACAAGGACCAAGAGAAACAAAAATTACCGACTTAATCCCACATTGGTACATTTTGATGACCTCTTTGGACCAGACAATTGGTCAAGATTTCTAGTCCTCAAAGCTGACAACAAAATCTCAGCAGCGATGCTAGAAAACAAATTACTTAACATATATCCAACACAAGACATGGAATACAGACACATCAAGGACAATGAATGGCTTATCCAAGTAACCAATAAAATGCAGTCCACTGCCTTTTTAAATATAACAGAAATAAATAATATAAAGGTAATAATTACAGCCACGAACATTGAATTATGTACAGGGTACAGTCATCCTACCCAATAGCGAGCAGGAGCTTCCTTCAAAACAACTATTGCTAGACTCCCTAAAATTGAGATATAACAATATCCACGATTTAGAAATATACTCTATTTCAAGTAGGAAAGATAAAAGTAAAAATATCAACATTGCCAAAATAAAATTTACAGGCCAAGACTTGCCATTTAAAATAAAAATTCTTGGACAAAATAGAGAAGTTCGTCCTTTTGTTCCTAAACCATTACAATGTACACAGTGCTCAAGGTATGGACACACATACAAAAGATGCCGTAATAAAGCTATATGTGCAGGTCGTGCATCAGATGACCATACCACTAATTGGAACTGTAATCAATCAAAATGTATTAATTGTGGACTAGCCCATCATGCAAAATCTAAGGATGTTCATTTTACCAATATAACACGAACTTCAGTTGTTAATAAATAGGACAGGAATGTCAGTCATGGAAGCCAGACTTGAGCTAAAAGTAAGAGGCGTTAACAATCCATCCAAAACCCCCACCTTTTCAAATGTGACTAAAAATCAAGACATCAAACAGCACAATGACAAACAAGATAGTATAAACATGGAAACTGGATTTCATACCAATAATACTGAAACCCAAAATAAAAGTGATATTACAACAACCAATACCACCACTAACATAGATGATTCAGTTATCCATGGAAAAGAACTTCCAATAGAAGAAGAATTAAATAATGATGATAATCGAACTGGCAAAAAGAAAAGAATTCTAGAAAGAACCCCACCTAAGGGAAAAAAAGTAAATATTGAAAATTACAATCAATCCAGAGAACTCCAAATACACCAGGAGAACATTTTAAAAAAGATATTAAACTAACCTCATCACAAGTGGAAATACACAATTACCCTCAATCTCAATCAAACAGCCAACATCTGGACAGTAAAGATCACTCTTTACAATTTCCATCAAATAATACTAATGAAAATCATACCATTAAACCAAACCAAAATATAACTATCACCCCCCAACATCCACAAGACCGAAATATCCCATTAACAACAACAAAACAAATAACCCCTCAAACCAACAGTCCTTATCACTACAGAAAAGGAACAATAGAATTACAAAACCAGAAATTTCTAAAGCTAGACCAAAAACTTCTGAACCAATAATTAATATTACCAAACATGCTTCATCTTGTGGTTGTAATGAATGCTTTGTAAGTACATATAACCAACTAACTACCAAGACAGAGGACACAGTACGAAATTGTATTGACAATTTTACCAAATTAAGGAGGTGCCCTTTAACACACCAACATGAGAACGAATTATGTTCTGAATCGTAAAATAAAAAGGAAATTATAAAATCAAAAATAGACTTATTAATATTCAACTATGAAAAACAAACAACTGCAGAATCTAATAACCAACATACAAATACAATGATTAAAAAACACAAAATAAATTCAAATGCATATAAACTACGAGATAAAAGTAAAATCAGCAATCAATTTACAGAATTTAACACCAATTCCTCCCAATAATGGAATATAAATGGTCTCTTAACCCGACTACGTCTGGGGGGTGAATTACAAAGAATCATACGAGACCACAACCCAATGTGCATATTTGGCTACTACATATAGGAAGTAACCCTACAAATATCCAACACTATAAAATTGCCTGTTATTCACCAACTGACGGTGGAAAATTAGGCACAGCCATATACGTTCATAATAGCATTACACATGAACCTGTTGACATACCATCTATGCCATATCAAATAACATCAATTAAACTGTATATGCCTGATAAGTAAAATTACTATTTTGTAATTTATATAACCAACCAATTTCAATGCAAATTTCAGTGATTTTTCTGACTTATTAGCAAAAGTATACAGGAACCACTAACTTATAGTAGGAGATTTAATGCACATAATCCATTATGGGATATTAATAACCCCACTGACACATCCGGAATCAACATAGAGAATACTATAATGAAACACAACCTGTATTGTCTCAATGAAAGTGAAATTCCAACATATTTTTCAAATACACACCTAACCTTTTCTTCAATTGACATTTCATTATGTTCAAATGATGTAGCGGAGAAATTTGAATGGAACGTCCTAGACGATTCATACACAAGTGACCATTTCCCAATCATTCTGAACTACTTAAGTAATGTCAAAATATTGCCACCTACAAGATATAATACCCAAAAAGCTAACTGGGATAAATATTTCCTATACACACGAAACATACCACCATTCCCACATAATGAAGATCACAACTACTACATGTGAATCCTTCTCAAACTTCATAATAAATGCTGCAGATAAAAGTATTCCAAAAACCAAAAACACATTCCACAAAATCCCCTGTCCCATGGTGGAATCCAACATTAACAACATTAATTAAATAAAACATATATTGAGTCGCAATCTAAACGACTCCAAAACTCGCCTTAAATCACTCACAAAATGCCCTATAGTATAAACATATTAAACAAAATAGTTATAACAAACATAACAATTAACCACATTAAACCACTATATACAAATATACAGCCAAATTTAGAAAAACGGTAATAGCTGAAAAAATCGCATCATGGAAGGAATATGTCTCAAACATATCTTCAAACACATCCACAAGGGATATCTGGCAAAAGATAAGGAAAATCAATGGAAAACATATAAGACCTCCAAGAAGTGCAATACATTTAAATGGAAAAATATACCATGATACTTATGAAATATCAAACATAATTGGGAAACATTTTGAAAAACATCAGTGCTTACTCCAGCCTAGATACACATTTTCAAAGTATCAGAAAACAAAAACAGAAAATATAATACTCAATTTTGAAACTCTTGAAGACCTGGAATATAACTATATTTTTAACATGGATGAACTAGATAATGCCATCAACTCTTGTCATCCTCTGCACCAGGATATGATAAAATATCATTTGAAATGATAGAAAAATTAGCTCCTATAGCTAATCATATTTATTAAAATTTTACAATAGTATCTGGCTAAAACGTGTCTTTCCTGATAAATGGAAACATGCCATAATTATTCCAATAAACAAACCAGGAAAGGATGCAAGTAATCCATCCAATTATAGACCGATATCTCTAACAAGTTGCCTATGCAAAATCTTAGAAAAAATGGTTAATGCACGATTAACGTATGTAATAACCAAAGAATCCATTTTAACACCAACACAATCTGGTTCAATAGCTGGCAGATCAACCCTAGATCCCTTAACACATTTAGAAGATCATATCAAAAAAGGCTTTGAACAAAAGAAATTAACAGTAGTATATTTTTTTGAAATAGAAAAAGATACGATTACAACATGGAAACATACCATCATGCAAAAACTCCACTCCAAGGGACTAAGAGGCCACTTACCAATATTTTATTAAGAACTTCTTAACAAACAGAACTTTTCAAGTAAGAGTAGAAAATTACCCACTCAGTAACCTATAAACTGGAAGAAGGAATCTCAAGGTAGTGTCTTGAGCTGTACATTGTTTGCTTTAGCAATCAATGACATTACTATAAATTTACCAAGTGGTGTAAAAAACAGTTTATATGTTGATGACTTTGTCCATTTACTATACAAGTAGTATTTGAGACATGCCTCAGAGAGTTCTCAGTACTGCCATTTCAAATATATGTAGTTGGGCAAATTCAGTTGGATTTAAATTTCAACTGATAAAACAAAAGCAATCGTCTTCTACAAAGACAAAAGGTGGATGAAGAACCAAACAATCAAACAGCATCTTTATAGCACTGAAATACAATTTTGTACAAAAATCAAGTATCTAGGAGTAATATTTGATCAACATTTAAATTGGAAAGAGCACATCAAATACATTAAAGCCAAGGGCATCAAAGCCCTTGCCATATTAAAAAAGTTATCACACACTAATTGGGGAGCAAAGCGAGACATTTTTATAATGATATATAAGGCAACAGTCTATCCATAATAGATTACTGCTGTCCAATATATTCATCCGCCTCAGAATCTGCATTAAAATCTCTCGATGCAGTGCACCATGAAGGCGTGCGATTGTGCACAGGAGCTTTCCGATCGTCCCCAACAAACTCACTTTTGGTGGAGGCAGGTGTTTTGCCCTTAAAACATCACCGTAATTTAATAACAATACAAAGAGGTCTTTCATTGCAAGCGGGATCGTCTCCTGCAACTTACTGCTTCCAAAACTGTAATCAAGTAACAGCAGTAATAGTACTAGCTCTTTCCCAAAAAAAGCTAGATACATAATGACATACATAATATGAATCCAATTTTTCACCCACCAATGGAATTGCCATCACCATGGATTTTAAATAGAGTAAAGATATGTACCTCCCTGTCTTACCTACTCAAAAACAAATGACAAGTACGGAATGTACCGCCAACATGCTTTGGAGCATTATAAGAAAAAGGCAACAAATTTATGATATATACAGACGGCTCCAAAAATAATGTTGGAGTAGGAGCATCTGCATATTCGAAAAATATGTTAAGTAAAAAAAGCCTACCTTCAATATCATCAGTATTTACTGCTGAAGTCACAGCCATACAGATGGCTCTAGATATGATATCTGGAGCAAAAGCAAGTGTCTCTGTTATTTTCAGTGACTCACGTAGTGCTATAGATGCAATAAGACAGTAATAAACCAGGAAACCAAATAGTACAGGAAATTCAAATAAAAATTAAAATTCATCAAACTCCTCCAATCAGGAATATCAATGGAAATATGTTGGATCCCAGCACACGTGGGAATAAAAGGAAATGAATATGCAGACTCTGCTGCCAAAATTAGCCTGCACTATCCCTCCAACAATTTCATATGCCCCAGTGTCAGACTGGGTAAAATCAGTTAAAACATTAATTTACCAGGATTGGAAAGAAGAATGGGCCTCGGTGCCAACGACAAATAAACTTGTAAAAATATAAAACTGAAGTCTATGCATGGAGAACATCCTCACAGGAGGAAAGAGCAAAAGAGGTGATCCTAGCAAGGCTACGTATAGGACACACAAGATTCTCACATGGTCACTTGATGTCAACACCACATGCGACCCAGTGAAATGTAACAGATGTCAAACACCCATGACAGTACAGCATTTGCTTGTTGAGTGCCCAAATTGGACCCAGGAAAGATCTATTTATCTGCGGAGTTCGGAAATGAAAAATATTCTTGCGGAAAGCAGGGATTTTTCAATTAATAAAATCATAAATTTTTTAATAAGACGGGTTTCTCAAATAAAGTCTTATTTTTTTTTTTTTTTTTTTTTTTTTTTTTTTTTCTTTCTCAGGATGATCCCTGAGAACCAGCCCGAGAAGAGTCTACTTGAGACTCAGAGGTCTGGAAAAACTAACCCCTATTAATAATAATAATAATCCATGGTCTGAATCTCGTTTAAAGCATTCTTCTAAGGACCGTTAAAGCGTTCGCATAAGGACCTTTTCAGTAAGCGTTAATCCTCACTTCGTAGGCGCATTCTGCCATCATCAACACCTAGCCTAGTTTGAGGTGTTTGCATGCATAGGATTAATAATTTATAATATAGGTATAGACAGTTTTATTGAGATGATAATATCTGTAGTGAGTTTTACATTATTTAGATATTATGTCTACTCAGTCGACTATTTATCTGTCATGTTTTGGTTATTCTAAATTCTCATATGCTAGCATATTCATCTTTCTTGGTAATGCTTGTGTTCGTTCTTGCCTACTTTCTCCTCGGCCATCGGCATATCTCTTACTACAGCCTTGATTAATGTTTCTCTTTCAAGTCTACACTGTCTGTAGTATCTAAGGTTCTTTTCAAGTTAAATATGTTCGCTTTCGGACGAGGCGGGAGAGTCGTTGTAACTCCTTTCCCTCCGACTCCCAATGTTTCCCATCTTTTTGCGCCTTGTTTTCTTTCCCTCAGTTGACTCGTGTGGACATTGTTGACTCGTGTGGACATAGTTACCTCGTGCAGACTTGGCGGAGTCCTGAGTCACTTAAAACTGTCTTCCTTTCATCAAGTCATGGTGGATGCAATACAGCATTCAGCTGCTGTCACCTCCTATCGACAAGTGTCGCTTTCTGTCGCCAAGGGTTGCAAAGAAAGAGCATGCATTTAAGCTCTTTAGTTTATCTCCTGTGGGCAGCTGTCTCCTCCTGTCGCCCACTGGCGGAAGAAGAGTTTGAAATGGAGTTGGACCTAGTGGAGGAAAGAGGCCACATAGAGAATATGTCTTGTTTGTCTTAACGTATTTCGGCACCCTCTAAATATTGGAGAAAAGAACCAGCGCTTGCTTCTATTAGAGAGCATTTTGTAACTTTTCTCGTAATCAGATGCACAAATCTTCCTTTAGGTTTGCCTTGGCTTGTCGTCTTGTGTCTTATAAAGTTACGGAGAGCCAAAGATCACCTCTTACGGAACAAATGCTTATTGGTCATTTAACTGTCTTTAGTAGGAGGTTCACTTTCTTTCTTTCTCTTTCTTGTGGGGAAATGAACACGAGACTGACTGACATACTGATGGAGTTTCAGTCTAGCTTGTTGAGTTGTTACCTTTTACTCATTAGCTACATTGTCTTGTCTCTGCGTCAGCTTAGAGAGGTGGAGGCACCAACCCAGCGAGTTTTTGAAGCCAGCTTTAAGGTTTGTTGCCAGCACGAGTTTAGGGAGAAAGACAGTAAGTCATTTCTGATGCTGCAGGGTAATGTCCTCATGCTTATACTCACTCGGTTTGGAAGAAGTGAGATCACTTTCACTCCCTGTCTGATGATGCAGGTTAGGTTAAGGTGATAAGTGAGTATGTATTGGTAGTCTTGTTTTATACCTTCCGGGGATGAGTGCAGACCTCAGGTTCTGGGATATGGACAGTTGCAACCTCCTAACATGTATGGAGAGACTTGGGACCAGTACCTTATCATGATGGAGACGGTGGAGGGCAGTTGTGATTCTTTTTGGTTGTCCTCCACTGGTTTAATCTCCCTCTTATAGCTTCCTTTGTCTTCAGCAGAAATTTCTCATAAGTCTGTTTTTAGTAGGAGGTTGTATGTACAGGGAATGATAGTCCAAGGGTAATTCTTTGGGACGAGCTCCATAAGTAATTGGAGATATTCTTGGACATTTTGAGACTGAATAACAAGAAGTGTTTCCACATACTTTTGGGTTTTCTAGCATGGTTTTAGTGCCTTTCCAAAGAATGGTTAGACTTGTGGTACACATGCAGAATGTATTCCATTTACCAATACATCCTCAGTCATGCAAGCTCCTTCAAGATGTTTTACCAGAAGGTATTGCTGTTCTGTGAACTTTGTTTGGGTTAGTTTGCAGCCCTCTCTAAGTTTTGTCAGGGACTTTGTTGCCAATGGTGGATGGTGTCGACTTTAGGAGCAAGACACTTCTGCTGAATCAGAAGTATTCCAAAGGCCAAGGACCTGTTGCTTCTTCTGGCCCAATTTTTATACATTATATTTTTAATTCTCTATATCCCCATTCTTATCTAGTAATGTGGGGATGATACTTAATTATGCATGCTTGTCGGTCAAAGATGAATAGGCACATGCTTCTTGAAGAATTTTAGGCCTGAAGGAAACTTCCTATATGGTAAGGGCTTTTCTTTATTAGGAACCATGGCCTCATTGAAGATTTTTTGAGATAATCATGCTCAATTAAAGTAAAGTTTCAGCGTAAGAATTTTGACTTACAAATAACGCTCATTAAATTTGTAAGTAATCCAGAACCATCTTTGGCTCCAGAACTGTAGGAGGGACTCTGTAACCAAGAATTGCCTATTTTGTTCTTAAACCTAAGCCCAGATTTTGGTCCTTTACCTTTGTCATGCAACACAAAGAGTTTAACTAGTGTCATTACACTTTTATGCAACATAGAATGGTCAACACTACACCTGGTAAAACTTTTTAGATGTCGGGAGTGGAAAGACATCAGGATGCTTAGCAGGTTTATTCCTGGTCAGAAACAAAGTCTTTGTGGGATGTTTGCTGCTTTGAGTGAAATGAAACAATATATTGGTTTGATCATTCATTCTGTGGAAGGACAGTGCTTTGGCAATTGGGGATTCAGGAAGAACTGACTGCCTACAAGGGCCTTTACATCCATAAGTTTGGCAGTTGGTGTAGGGTTTAAGGAGAACTCATTTAGACTTACTAGCATGTAGATGAACTGGAACACCCAAATGATTACTACTTCTTTGATGGCCCTCAGGCTTGAGCAGTGGATGTTTCCTTAAAATTTGGCTTAATTCAGACTCACAGGCCTGCCCCTCGTATCTACTCTGAATACTATTGAGGAATTTCAAGTTCAAGAATTGCTTAGTGTCTCCTGTAGAGCCCTTGTAGCCTCAGGGCAAATGATTTTCAAAATTTCCAATGCTCTCAGTAGATGTCTCATTCCTCTGTTAAGAGGAAATCAACTCTACTACACAATTCCATACACTTTAACTTAAGTATCTCCTTAACTGCTTGGAGATGTTAGAATGTCCCCCTCCCCAATAAGATTTTCAAATTATCATAGGATCTGTACTTAATTTAAAACTGCCGTGGCCTGGGGCCAGAAGCAGTGCTCTGTGTATTGCTGGGGGTGCCATTCTAGAGGAATTTTCAGCACCTGGAACCTTGTAGACGTCAATGTTTTCTGTTTAGAGATAATAAGACTTTTCACAGTCTACTTCCAAAGTTATTATTCCATACATACTTTTTTCTGTATGGCATCAAGTACATTTAGATCTTGCTGAGGACCAGCACTTTAAGGTGTTGAGATTGAAGCCCTTCATCTCTATATCAGTCCTCTCTCTCTCTGGAGTTTAGATGCAGGTCTAAACTTTATCTGAATTTTACTATGAAACCTTTTATTTAGCACTATCAGCAGTTAATAAGTAAATTTATTGCCAACACCCGTCTTTAAGCTGTTCTAATGGGAATGCTATTTTAGCTTTCTGCCTTAGAGCTGAGGGTGATATTAAGGCTATGTTTTGTACATGGAACTTACCCAGCAGATATATACTTAGCTATAGACTCCGTCGTCCCCGACAGAAATTCAAATTTCGCGGCACACGCTCTGCAGGTAGGTCAGGTGATCTACCGCCCCTGCCACTGGGGGGCAGGAATAGGAACGATTACCGTTCTAGAACCAGATTTTCTCTGTCGCGGTAGTGTCAACATACGTTGTTGCTACCTCCTGACTTGATTTTCGTTTTTTCATCGCCATCGACCTTCTGGGCTGTCTTTTGCAGGGAAGTACTGGGTCTTTGGTTTGGCATACGCTTTTATTAACTTTTTAATGAATTTGGCTTCGAAATTTCGAAGAATATATTACGTGAAACTACCGAAATTTTTCGGTAGACACTCGTATATTTTGCAATAAGGGAAATATTTATTTTTTTTTTTTTCACTAATACGTGTATGTGTTAGAACTTGATGAAGGAAATATAAGATCTAACTTCCTACTTTAGGAAGTCAGAAAGCATATAACTAGATACGCTTCCTTTAGAAGAGCTTTAAGAGCTCTCGTACTAACGAGCAGTATTGACAATTCTAGTATTGTTGCATCCTCATCACCTTCTTACTCCACAGAATCTACAAATTCATATGTGCAAATTTGAAGATAAATGGATGGCAGCTCAAAAGGCGAGCTCTAAAAAGGTAAGAAGTGAATATAGTGTTCCCAGTGCAGTGGAGGGTGCGTCTGATCGGCTCCGTAGCGCTTCCAGGCCTAGACCTCTTCCAAACTCCCAGACCCAGTGGAGGAGGAAAGTCGACAGCCGCAGGAAGGTTAGGGAGAACCCCCACCGGTCAGGCGTCCCCTCGGCAGGTTCTGTAGAACGTCCCAGACTGCCAAGGATAGCCATTGATAAGGCATCCTTAAAAAAGTGCGTCTCTTCATCTTACATCCGAAAAGACGAAGAATGTATGTTTGGAGTTTGAGGATGATTCTAGCCGGCGTTCTTCTGAAAACTAAGGAGAACACTGAGCAAGAGCCAGCCGCTGCCAGGAAGCCGCGTTCCAGCAAGCTAGCGTGAGCTACGTTCCAATAGCCAGCAGCGAGGCGCGTTCCAGCTAACAGACTAGCGCGAGCCGCGTTCCTACAACCAAACGCGAGCCGCGTTCTAGAAAATTTTTCTTGGCGCAAGGCGCCTTCAAAGAGACGAAGCGCCAGCCTGGCGCAAACAGACGGCTAGAGCAAGGAGCCTTATAGTAGAGTGGCAATCAGAACGATCCTTCCATTGAACGTTTCCGGGCAAGAGGCTCTTTCTAAAAGGGGTCTAGTAGGCGCTTGGAACTATCAGGGCGCACGGGACCTTCCACGCAAGCGGAACGTTCCAGGAGCGAGTCTCCTTTCTAGCGTGCGGAACATTCCAGGCGCGCGGAACATTCCAGGCGCGCGGAACATTCCAGGCGCTAGGTGCAAGGAGCCAGGCGCCAGAATATTCCTAATCTTCTTATGAGAGAGAGGTCAGTCGCGAGGCTCCTCTTTGAGTTTTCAACTTGAGCAACTTTCCCCCTGGCAAAGGTGCAAGATGCGCACAGGCGGCCGTCGCTTTTTGCCAGAAGGATTCTGATACTAAGAGAAAGCCATTTTTTCATTTATTCAGAGGACTCTCTCCTTCATTCATGCTATTCCCTCGTTATGAAGAGGCAAGAGCTTTGGGAGTTTTCTTATAAGAATCTCATCGACGTTTGGGTATGATGGCGGATAGGAAATATCTACTTCCTTCCGTAAACCCTACAGATGAACAGGAATTCTGTCTCTTCCACGATTTATGAGGAAATCACGAAGATTTAAAGAGTTCCTGGATTAACTTCCTTCCTTAAGGAGATATATATACTCTTTCTATCGTTCTATTAACGAAAAGAACGAAGATAGAAAAAATTTTTTCTTTTCTCTATCTGCCTCGGCAGGGAAAGAAGGTAGTAGAGTATCTGCTGTATGAGAACATACGGCAAATCATAAGCACATACCGTAGTTACTTCTTTGCTGAGCAACTCAATTACCATATCCTTCCAGGAATTTCCTAGGAAGGACTACGCTTAAAGGGATTGTTAAGACAACACCTACTTAGCTTCTAGATCTATCGAAGTCTTGTTTCGCTTAGATATGCATTATAAGAACTTCCTGAAGTTCGATAATAATTTTATAAGATTCCTTTATTAAATGGAGTACCTGGCAACTCTGGAAGAGTAAGGCCAGTCGGCTAACGAGACTGCTATCGCTTTAGACACCAACGCAGTATCATGTAGTGTCGGTCATGACTGTCAGTTACATGTCTCTCTCCTGCGGGATGGAATGACTACCGTGTCTCTCCCCTACAATCGTGGTTTTAGCCTCGGATTGAGGGGATAGTTAAGCAAACATAAATAAAATATTGTCTGCCTTTTGCTAAGAAGCTTTCAATAAGAAAGATATTACAACATTTCAATGCTGTTTACCGTAGGTAACATTTTTAAAGGATTCTAACGCAGCGGAACTCTATATTGTATAATGCTCTCATGCTTACGAAAGCATGGCTTATTAGAGTACATGATTAGTGAGAAGATGAATGTAGTAGAGAATTCACTTTAAGACTACGGTATGGTCAAGTCTTATGCAACATACAGAGGTCAACTACAGAATTCCTAGTATCCTTACAAAGGTTACCTAGATTAATGCTGTTTACCACAATGTGACAGTATTATAAAGGATTCTAATACGGCAGAGCGCGATATATATAATTCTCTCATCCTTTCGAGAAACGCGCACAACCTTTTTAGAATCGGATATTGCTCAAGAGAAGTTGGGTGAGTCGGATGGGAAACATTCTCTTAGTGGCAGAAGTTTTTTGTTTTCCCTGAATGGACTATACTACGTATATAAAAGTTTTTTCCCACTAAGAACGGAATTACATGTGAAGGATGTCGGGTACCATTAAAAGGCATAGATGTTATGGCACATAACTAAAAAGAACTAGAAGGAAGCGCCAGCCTGGCGCAAATTGCGCCAGAAGCACCATCCAAGATATTTTCTCGTTTTAGCGAGTTATTAACCTAAGAGTCCAGTAGCCTCTCGGTAACGGCAAGATTCGTTCCTGATTTCGTTACCCATTTAATCGAAAAGGGGTCGCTTACAAGGAATGATGAAATGATTTATTTTAATAACACTTAGGCCAATTCCACGACACTCTCATTTCGCAAAGAGCATCGAGAATCTCTTTTTTCGCCCCTGTTCGCGTTAACAAAAGAGAACCTATTTGGGAACAGACACGGAACGTAACGATCCTTAAGAGGTTCGATGCAAGATTTTGCATGTCCGTGAGAACCTTCTCGATCGAAGATAATAACTGTTAACGTATGTCTAACATTTATTGAAAAGAGTTGTGAGAACCTGCGGAAAGTCTTCTTCATAGATCTCTTTGTAAGGTAGAAGACGAACAGGCTTCCTTTAGACTGCTTCTTTTTCCTCAAACCAAGAGAGGTAGCAATATAAGACATCTTTAAATTTAAAGGAGGGGAATAAACTTTAGTCTTTTTTTCCCCAGTTATAAATTCTTAACAGATATTAAGATAAATGGGCGTCAAAGGAAGAGAGGATGTATGCCTCATTTTGGCCTTAGAGAGGTTGGATTCACAGAGTCGACGTTCTTCTCACAGCATGTTTCGTAAGGCTTTTCCAAGAGTATCTGGATATTCTATCAGAATCTATTATAAATAGACCTATAAACCTCTCCAGTCTGAGTCTGTCCGCATGCAGACTGACCAGAAGTGGACATGAATGAGAGGTTTTTTCAAGGTAAATGACAATAGTCATGGCTAAGACATAGAATTGCTGCAGATCGTGCTAGATGGAATGAGGAAAACTGTCCTCTTCCGATACCTCTGTGAACCACATAGCGAGGTTTTTTCTTCACTTTCATAGGAAGAATCACCTATGTATATCTGCTATCAAAGAACGCAGTAAAAGGCTATACTCTGTCTCTACAAGGAGAATTAGAGATAACAGAGGATTTAAGATCTTCGGATCTTATACGATACCGCAATACGACAAGAGTGGGATATCATGTACTTCGAATGGGATCTTTTTGTGGCCACAGATTCCGTGTTCCGACAAAATGGAACTGCTCCTCATCAAACTTCTTTGAGGAAGTTTATGAAGGAATTCTTTGTTTCTCTTAGCCCTAAACGACCAAGAAGACAAGTGAATTTTTTGTGCATTGGAATCTCGCATCAGATTCAATGGAGACTCGGCAATGGGTTCTTGCCAGCATAGTATGTCTGGCAAAAGAACTAAATCCCTCTATTCCTGAACGCAACGCTTTCAGATAGAAGTTTCGTTGCCCAGGCAGGGTACTTACATTTTCATCTACAGAAGAAGAGATGGTTTAAAACGTTTGCCTACAGAGTCTTCGGGGTGCGATGAGTGCTCAAAATGCTTCCCAGAAGGTATTCAGAAGGATACAATAAGAGCTAGAAATCAGGGTTCCGCCCAATTTCAGCTCAGTCTCCTTCGACTTCCAGACTCCTTCCCTTCCTTCGGGCAAGGATAGGGACGATTCTGCAACGAGGAACCTCATCAACATGTAAGAAGAGATCTCGTTAGCAAAAGAAGTGTTCACGAAGGATCCTCCTCGGAGGAAGACTCTTCTCTCTCGTATTGTTAGATATCCTGTCGTCTTCTGGGTGTAGCTGACTAAAATCACCTCCCTTGCCAGGGACCAAAAGCTCAAAGGGGAAGAATTTCTTCCACCCTTCTCCAGTCTCCTGATAAACTAGTGGTTGGTCAGGACTCTCGGACAATGTAGCGCAGCCAAGCGCCAAATGCCAATAAGGCGAAAAACGCCAGAGGCGGACAGTTCCAAGGGAACTCTGTCATGGTCGGATACTGAGAAGGAGCGGGCCTCCACAAACCTGGCGCCAGAGGCGAACAAACCGGACAGATATAAGAGTGTCCGATGTGGACATCGCCAGACAGCCTAGAGACTCTTCCAAGCTCGAAGCTCCAGCAAGTGTGGAGGAGCCAAGCCAGGCGCGAGGCGCCAGCCAGGCTCTAGGCGCCAGCCAGGCTCTAGGAGCCAGCCAGGCTCTAGAAGCCAGCCAGGCGCCATCCAGGTGCCAGGCTCCTTCAAGGCTAGGCTCCAGTCAGGATTGAGGATCCATCCAGGCGCAAGGCTCCTTCCAGTAAAGAGAAACCTAAAGCTCTGTCATGTAAGAGGGCTAGTCCCCATTGATATGATACAGGTAAGGCTCGCCATGTAAGTGGGTCAGCTCCCATTGGCACGATCCGAGAAGGCTCTGTCGTGTAAGCCGGGCTAGCCCCCATTGACATGATCCAGAAGGGTTTGTCAGTCATAGGTCCCTACCTCGCTGAAACTCTTGAGGCATGCAGACTCATAGACAGTAATCATGAAGTCTTCTGCCAGGCTCCAGGTGCCTTCCAGGCGCAAGGCACCAGCCAGACGCAAGGCTCCAGCCAGGCGCGAGGCGCTAGCCAGGAAGGAGGAGCCAATCAGGCACCAGCCAGGCGCGAGGCGCCAGCCAGGCGCGAGGCTCCAGCCAGGCGCGAGGCTCCAGCCAGGCGCGAGGCTCCAGCCAGGCTCTAGGCGCCATTCAGGCGCAAGGCTCCAGCCAGGCGCGAGGCGCTAGACAGGCGCTAGGCGCCTGCCAGGCACGAAGCGCTAGCCAGGCTCCAGGCTTCACCCAGAAGAGATCTATATCAAAGAACGCCCTGGCCTTCTTTGAGACATTGTGATCTCCTAAGCACTTGATAAGTGCATTGATGATTCCTTCAAACAGCTGAGAATTAAAAGCGCATGAAGTGCGAGGTTTCCGAATTCTTGTTCTTTCCCTAACAATATGTCATAAGGACATATTAGCTGTCCATACCGGGAGATTGCAAACTCTGTGTTGCTTCTTCCCATTATCCGAAGGATGTCAAGATAACCTTCGAGGGATCCTTCTCTCTTGGTTGATAAGTGTCTGCGGATACATTGCTGGGATAGGGAGCAGATACTGATCCTTAACTATTGAGTGAAATTTTATTTAAACGGTCGTGTTTTTTCTTTGGGTTTTTAATAGGAGTTTGTAGATAACTCTTTTCAACTTAAGCACTAACCCTCGTGTTAGGATCAGGTGATCGGGATCGGTGTTGTGCTCCTTAATTATGCCACTAGGCATAGGCATATTGTCATGTAAGAGGCTCTGTCGAGTAAATGGATAAGACCCCATCGACAGACCCACAAGAACTCTTAGCCATAGGTCACATCCTCGCTGAGGCTCTTGAGGCGAAGCAGATTCCTAGGCATTAGCCATGGAGTCTTCCGCCTGATCAAGTAGGAACCAAGGTTTTATTTATTTATTACCTACAACGTATGTTGTTTACCTGTCTATTCAGTAAATAGTTGTCTCTTTCCCACCACCAAGGGTGTCAATCAGCTAAGTATATATCTGCTGGGTAAGTTCCATGTACAAAAATGATATTGTTAAGATACAATAAAGTTTTGTACATACTTACCTGGCAGATATATACGATTGATGGCCCACCCAACCTCCCCTCAGGAGACAGGTGGAAGAGAAAATCTGGTTCTAGAACGGTAATCGTTCCTATTCCTGCCACCCAGTGGCAGGGGCGGTAGATCACCTGACCTACCTGCAGCGTGTGCCGCGAAATTCGAATTTCTGTCGGGGACGACGGAGTCTATAGCTAAGTATATATCTGCCAGGTAAGTATGTACAAAACTTTATTGTATCTTAACAATATCATTTTTACAGTGTAACCCCTTAGTGGGGAAGAAGAGTAAAACTTCTGTCTGTCCTTTTTGGGCAATTAAAATTTAATCAGATAGGTTAAACCTAGAAATGTGTATCATCCTTTTAGAAACCTTGAACATCTTTGTTAAAGGTTAATCCCGGAAGAGGCAAAATTAACCTTTTGTTTTGTGGTTTTAGGAAACGTAGAAGTCCTTGTCAAAGGTTAAGCCTGGAAAAGGCAAAAAAATTAACCTTTTGTTTTGTGGTTTTAGAAAACCTAGCTGTCTTTGCCAGTGGTTAAGCTGGAAGGCAAAGTTAACTTTTTGTTTTGTATTTTTAGAAAACCTAGAATGTATTTGTAAAGGTTAAGCCTGGAAGAGGCAAAGTTAACCTTTTGGTTTGTGTTTTTTAGAAACTTACAATGTCTTTGTCAAGGAACCCAAGGTCCTCCATGACATATTGAATAGGCTAATGCATGAGAACTAGCTCCATATCTTTTACCTTTATTGAAGGTAAACATTCATAGTGTGAGCAGCAGTTGTAACTTCATTTAATGTTAAGTCAATTTGTCGCTCCAGAATAGGATTGATGCGGCACAGTAGAAGTACAATTCAGTTTTTACCCGCTCACTAACTTAAGTATACAGAATTGTGTTTGAAAACAGTAAAGCCCTTAATCCACTACTAGTAGTGGGTAGTCTTTTCTTGAACTAAAAAAAGCAATTATTTGGGCTCTTTGTTTAAATCCCAGGTTTTAATATTTTGGGGAGTGTGAAGGTACAAATTTTGTATTTGTAAAGGTATTTATTTTAAGTGACTTGTCATTTTATAGGGCTTTTGGACCCAGGCACAGGGGTCCCTCATACTGCTTGTGTTTCATTCTGGCTGAATCAAAGTGGTTTTCTCCACAAGGCTGCTCTTTGCTGTATATGTATGAGAGCCTGCTCCCTGAATGGAAATACCAACTTCTGGTGATAGTAAAATCCAACAAAGATTCCAGATCAGGTGAGAATGTTTTGGGGTCATGCAAGAAACCATTAGCTCGAATGGCTGAGCGAATTTTTTATCTAGCAGCACTACCCACCATCCTCTTCTTAATGTGGGAATCAGCTAACTTTAACGGCAGGTAAGATTTCAACACAAATACGTAATCTAAATTTTTATACATTCAACTTACCTGTCAGATATATACTTAGCTATTGACTCTGTCGCGCCGACAGAATTTCGAATTTCGCGCACACGCTACAGATAGGTCAGGTGATCAACCGCACTGCCGCTGGGTGGTAGGGAATAGGAACCATTCCCGTTTTCCATAATTTTTTTCCGTCGGCCATACTGGTAACATCGTTGTTGGTATCTCCGGCTGGATTTCGTTTTTGGATTGCAATTGATCTTCGTTTTGGACCTTTTGGTGACGTATTTGGATCGTTGTACTGGCATACGCTATTGTGGACCGTTATTGGAATTTGTCTTGGATTTTTCATTATGATGTCTGATTCTGGAAGTGTAGTGAGAATGTGTGTGAATGCAGGGTGCAAGGTGAGGATACCGAAAGCTTCGGTTGATCCTCATACTGTCTGTAGAATATGTAGGAAGTATGAATGCTCGATCGATAACACTTGTCCGTGAATGTGAGAGGTTTAGTTTGAGTGCTGAAGGGTGGAAGTCTCTAACTTCTTATTTGAAGAAGTTAGAGAAAGACCGGTTAAGGAAGTCCTCTTCCAAAACCAAGCCTAGCTCTCTTTCTTCGAGTGAATTGGTGAGTAATTATGTACCCTCTTCTAACATTATGAATGCTCCTTCTAATGTTTCAGGACTTTCTCCTAATGCAGATCCTACTGATTCTGCTTCGGAGATCGCAAGCCTTAAAGCAGCGCTTATGAAAATGGAGCGTAAAATGGCTGTCATAGAAGGTAAGCAAAATTTTAGTGCTGTGGAAAGTGATGTGAATGTCCCCACCAGTGAAGTGGAGGAGGCGTCTGATTGGCTTCACAACGCTCCCAGGCCTAGACCTCTTTCAAGCTCCCAAGCCCAGAGGAGAAGAAATGTCAAAAGCCGTACGGAGGTTATGGAGAATCCCCCCCACAGTCAGACATCTCTTCGGCAGATTCTGTGACATCCCAGACTGCCAAAGAGCGCATTAGAAAAGCGTTCTTCGTGAATGTTTTTTCGTCATCCGAGAATTCGTCACCTAAAAGAGGATGGAGATCGGCGGATCATTCTCGTCCCCTTAAGAGGATATGGAAAGAAACTGGAATTAACTCGAGTCCGGAGCGTTTTTCGGAGGATTCCCCGACGGAAAATAAGAAAGCAAAAGTTTTGCCTTCTCCTGTTAAGTCGTCGAGAATGGAGAAAGTATCCTCTCCTTTAACTCATTTAGATCAAAGGGAGGAAACTACTAAGATATTGAAAGATATGCAGGAGTCCATTGCTTCCCTGGTCGGGGTTCTTTCCCGAGATCCTCCCAGAAGAAAGGATAAGTATCTTCCTGTGAAGAAATCGAGGACACCTTATTATCAACCTCCCAGGAAAGAAGTTTCCTCTTCGGATGAAGAGTCCGTAAATCTTTCACAGCACCCACGAAAGTACGAGTTCATGGAGCGCTTTCGGGGCGCGAAGAGACAACCAGGCTCAAAGCGCCACCGCCAAGCGGGAAGCGCCAGCCAGGCGCGAGGAGCCAGCCAGGTGCGAAGCGTTAGCCAGGCGGGAGGCTCTGGTCAAGCGCAAACCAACATCAGGACAAGAAAAGATGGATTTATGGATAAGAACAACCCTTTTTGAGAGTAGATGTGTATCAAAGAAGACTACCGAGCGTGAAGCGCCAACCAGGCGCGATGCGCCAGCCAGGCGCGATGCGCCAGCAGGAGTGAGGCGCCAGCCAGGCGTGAGGCGCTCCAGCCAGGCGTGAGGCCCGCCAGCCAAGGCGTGATCGGCAGGCCAAGGCGTGGGCGCCAGCCGCCGCGCGGAGGAGACAAACCAGGCAGTGGTCGGCCAGCCCATCCAAGGCGGTGGGCGGCCGCCAGGGCCAGGTGTAGGGCAAGGCTCCGCCGCTGCCGAGGAGACAACCATGGCGTTGGAAGGCGCCAGCCAGGCGTGAGGCAGCCAGCCGCTCGCGAGGAGACAACCAGGCGTGAGGCGCCAGCAGGCGAGGCGCCGCCAGCGCGCGAGGAGACAACCAGGCGTGAGGCGCCAGCCAGGCGTGAGGCGCCAGCCGCGCGCGAGGAGACAACCAGGCTGAGGCGCCAGCCAGGCGTGAGGCGCCAGCCAGGCGTGAGGCGCCAGCCAGGCGTGAGGCGCCAGCCAGGCGTGAGGCCGCCAGCCGCGCGCAGGAGGACAACCAGGCGTGAGGCGCCAGCCAGGCGTGAGGCGCCAGCCGCGCGCGAGGAGACAACCAGGCGTGAGGCGCCAGCTGATAAGGGATTGCAAGTTGAGCTAGAAGTTTGCTAGGAAGGATATTTAATGAGGCATGTAATATCTTCAGATAGCGATTCTCCTGCAAATAGGAGCCCGATTCAGGATAAAGGAGATCGAACTCCTCAAAGAGAACCTTGTACATCGAAGGCTTCGACTTCAAGGTCTCAAGAGAAATTATTGGATAGGAAAGAGAGCGAGCTTCTAGATCGGCTAGCCTCTCTCCTTCTAGGAGTATCTCTCCTAAGGAAAAAGATTCCCATATAAGAACTCACTCTCCTTCCATGATGGAGTTGGAAGACGTGTCAGAGGAAGAAACCCCGAATAATGAGGGCGTTTCTAATTACAAAGTATTAGCGTCTCTGCTTCTTCAAGAGTTTGGAGATTCCCTAAGCCCAGCAGCTCCTCCCTCTCCGAGATCGTTGTTTTCGAGTACGAGGACTCCTAAGTCGTCCTCGTACTTAAAAATGAAACCAGCTATTTTCAATGAAGAAAGCTCTTCAATCATTAAACAACTGGATGAATGTGAAGAAGGAGGCTCAGAAAACAGTTTTCTGCTCTCCTCCTTGTAAACTCGGAGGGAGGAAAGGAATGTGGTATAAGACGGAAGAATCAATGGGTCTTATGCTTCCATCTTCAGCAGAAGCTGATTTTTCTAGCTTAGTAGAAGCATCAAGAAGGCAGGCATTGAACTCAGCGAAGGCTTATTGGAGCATGTCGGAATTGGATCAGCACCTTAAGGGGCTTTTTCATGTACTAGAAGTTTTTAACTTCTTGGATTGGTCCCTTGGAGTGCTGGCCAAGAAGGCGAAAGAACCGGACGTTTTGGAACCCGAAGTTCTACATAGTATTTTATCCTGTATGGATAAGGCGGTTCAAGACGGTTCGGGAGAATTGACATCTCTTTTCGGTGCTGGAGTAGTGAAAGAAGAGATCGTTGTTTGGTTCATTCCTGAACAAAGCCGTGTCCCCTTCACAGAGGTCAGCCCTTTTGTATGCACCCTATATTGGAGCATCTTTTTCCTTCTCTCTTGGTGAAGGATATTGCAAAGTTGCTGGCTGAGAAAGCAACCCAAGAATCTCTTCTTGGTTCAGTCTACCAAGAAGCAAGACCAGTGGTTTCAGTGGCTAAGAAGACTATTCATACTCCGGTAGTGCCCTTTCGGAGAGGTTCCACCTCTCGACCTCCAACAAAAAGGAAGACAACAGAGAAGCGAGGAAGGTCTTCCTTTTGGGCCTTTAAGAAAACAAGTAGCAGCAAAATCCTCCAAACTTCTGTAGGGGCCAGACTCCTAAACTTTGTAGGAGCCTGGGCATAGGAAAGCCGACCTTGGACGTTAGCAGTCTTGGAAAAGGGTTACATCATACCTTTTCAGGACAAACCAACTTTGTCGAAAGTTCGGAAGGAACTATCGGCGAAGTACAAGGACCCTGTGCTTGAGAGGAGACACTTCTTCAGATGGTGATAGCGATGAAAAACAAGGAAGCAATAGAGGAGGTTCAGGATCCTTCCTCCTTGGGGTTTTACAACCGCCTATTTTTAGTACCAAAGGCATCGGGGGGGATGGAGACCAGTCTTGGATGTGAGCATCCTGAATCGTTATGTAGAAAAGAAAAAGTTCTTGATGGAGACTTCTGCCTCGGTGCTTTCAAGCCCTGCGAAAGGGAGACTGGATGGTCTCTCTAGACCTGCAGGATGCCTATTTTCACGTTCCTATTCACCCATCATCGAAGAAGTATCTAAGGTTCGTGATACAAGGAAAGGTCTTTCAGTTCAGGGCCTTGTGCTTCGGCCTCTCCACCGCTCCGCAGGTATTCACGTACCTGATGCGGAACGTGGCCAGATGGCCTACATCTGGAGGGCATAAACGTCTCTCTTTATCTAGACGACTGGCTGATAAGAGCAAAATCCCAGAAACAATGTTTGGAGGATCTACGGAAGACACTCGATTTGACGAATTCATTAGGACTACTCGTGAATCTCGAGAAATCGCAGATGATCCCCAGTCAGGACTTAGTCTATTTGGGGATTCAGATGAATTCTTGGGATTTTGGGTTTTTCCGTCCCAAGAAAAGGATTCTGTGAGGGATTCAGAAAGTTACGTCCTTTCTAAAGAAAGAGAAGAGTCAGCCAGAGAGTGGCTAAGCCTTCCAGAGACTCTTCTTCCCTAGAACAATTTGTGTCCCTAGGAAGACTCATCTTCGACCACTACAATTCTTCCTAAAACAATCATGGGCAGTTGGGAGAGAGAACAGAAGGACTGGCATATAAACGCCAAAGAACTATATGCAGTGTTCCTGGCACTGAGATTCTTCGAATCAGAAGTAAAAATCAAGTGATCCAAGTCAACGCAGACAATACCATGGCGTTCTCCCTTTACGAGATAACGAGGGACCTGCTGTCATGGACGGAGGAGCGGAACATCACTCCTAACCAGATTTGTGAAAGGAGAAAGGAATGTGAGAGCAGACAGGCTCAGCAGAACAAACCAAGTTCTCCCCACGGAGTGGACTTTACACGAGCAGGTTTGTCAAGTCTATGGAACCTGTGGGGAAGGCCTCAAATAGATTTATTTGCGACATTCCTTTCAAAAAGGATAGAAAACTTCTGCTCCTCAGTCGAAGACCCGAGAGCGATAGCGGTGGATGCCATGCTACTGGAGTGGTCGGGTCTCGACGCTTACGCCTTCCCTCCATTCAAGTTGCTAGGAGTGGTGATGAAGAAATTCGTTGCATCAACAGGGACGAGACTAACACTCATCGCCCCGTTTTGGCTATCCCAAGATTGGTTCACATAGGTACAGGAATGGACAGTAGACTACCCAAGATCTCTTCCAAACAGGATAGATCTTCGCTCTCGCTCTGACTGCCTTTCGACTATCGAAAGATTGGTCAGAGCGAGAGGCTTTTCAAGCAAAGCTTCGAAAGCAATTGCTAGAGCCCGAAGAGCGTCAACTATTCGGGTTTACCAATCGAAGTGGGATGTGTTCAGAAGATGGTGTAGGAAGAATAAACTGTCCTCCTCTGATACCTCTGTGACCAATATAGCAGATTTTTCTGTTATTTTTGAGAGAGGAAGCTCATCTTTCAGTTTCTACCATAAAAGCATGCTCTCGGCTGCTTTTAGAAATAGAGGATTGAATTTGGCAGAAGATAAAGATTTACACGATTTAATAAGATCGTTTGAAACCTCTAAATCTATATCCTCAGTTCCTCCAAGCTGGAACCTGGATGTCGTACTCAAGTTCCTCTCGTCAGAAAAGTTTGAACCTCCCGACCGTGCCTCGTTCAGAGATTGGACGAGAAAGTGTATTTTCCTCATAGCCTTAGCTACCGCTAAGAGAATCAGTGAAATCCATGCCCTAGATTCTCGAGTGGGTTTTAGGAAAGACGCGGCTATCTGCGCTTCCAAACTTTATTTTTAGCTAAAAATGAAATCCCTTCGAACCCTGGCCAAGGAGTTTCGAAGTAAAAAGTCTTTCAACTTTGGTGGGAGACGAAATTGAAAGAACTTTATGCCCAGTTAGAGCTCTTAAGTTCTATCTTAAAAAGAAAGAAGAGCTACGGGCATGTAAACAAAGTTTATGGTGCGCGGTGCGGGATACGAATAGGCCAATGTCCAAAAATGCGTTGTCATATTTTGTTAGAAGTGTGATTATGGAAGCTCACAGTGTATGTGCAGACGATTCCTATAAGTCACTGCGAGTAAAAGCTCATGAGGTAAGAGCTGTGGCAACGTCATTATCTTTCCAGAAGAATATGTCTATGAAGAATATTATTAATGCGACCTATTGGAGATGTAATTCGGTATTCGCATCTCACTATCTTAAAGATGTTAGGATTACCTATGAAAAGTGCTTCTCTCTGGGTCCTTTTGTGTCTGCGGATACAGTGCTGGGAATAGGAACGCATACCGATCCTTAACTGAAAAGATTAAAATTAGTTTATGCAAAACCGTACCTTTGAGAGAGACTCTTAGTTTCTTCTTACATAACGGCTAGACGTCGCACAGGCGGCCATTGCCTTGGTTAAGTAAGGAACTGTGAGTTTATTTACAGGATGGGGACTATACTATAGGAGACTGTGTCTTTGACGTACGTAAATCTTCCCTTTCCTTGAGCAAGTTTTTGGTTTACTACTGATAAGGGGGCTAGTTGTCGCACAAGCGGCCGTTACCCTTGTCAGTAAGGAACTGCGAATGTGCCTGATAAGCGGAGTTGTACTAAAGACTTTGTTTAAAAATCCGTGCATGAACCTCCCTTTTGAGACAGTATCAAGGTTTTTCTGCTGGCATGAGCACTTGACGTCGCACAGGCGGCCGTTGCTTCTGCCAGTAGGAGGCTTTGAATAGGTCTTAAAAGCAGGGTTGTACAAAAAAGTTAAATTTGATTTTATATTTTTCGTAATTAAGTAATGTGTGAGATAATTGTGTTTGAGTTTTTTGGTTGTTTGCAAGGGGTTCGGGGATGATTCGTTGCAATCTTAGAAATAACATGGTGTTAGGTTAAGGTGATCGGGATCAGTATTGTGCTCCTTAGAAAGAAGTACTTGTCATATAAGTGGATTGAAACCCTTTGACATAGCCCTTATAGGATCGGCCAAGTAAGTGGATAAGACCCCTTTGGCAGACCTACAAGAACTCTTAGCAATAGATCAATTTCTCGCTGAGGCTCTTGAGACTAAGCAGACTCCTGGTTATTAATCATGAAGTCTTCAGTCTAAACAGGTAGGAACCAAGGTTTTATTTAATTATTACCTACAACGATTGTTGTGATTTCTGTTTAAATCAGTTATTAGCTGTCTTTTACCCTCCTCCAATGGTGTGAATCAGCTAAGTATATATCTGACAGGTAAGTTGAATGTATAAAAAAAGGATTTTGACGTAAGGAAAAATCTATTTCTGGGCGATTGGCTCGTGTCGCCAGCGAAATATCCTTTAATCTATTATTTCTAGGGTAAATGTACTAACACATACCAGAGAATAAATAAAAATAAAGAAAAAGGTCAGTACAACTGACATCGCTCACCCTCCAGGAGGGCGTCGGTATGAACACTAGGCGAGTGAGACCACTACCACGAGCCAAATGCCAATAGAAATCTCCCACTACAAAACCCTCCAAGAGGGGAGCCGTCCCATAGAGGGAGCAGCTCGTACTACTACTACACCATCCCATGCTTGCGACTGCTGCGCCTCTAGTGGCCATCCTGAAGTTAGCAGACAATCTTGAGCGAAGGGATGGGTAGGGGGGGTATTTCGCTGGCGACACGAGCCAATCGCCCAGAAATAGATTTTTCCTTACGTCAAAATCCTTTTTCTGGGCTCAGCTCGTGTCGCTTGCGCGAAATCGTACCAGAGAAATAGCACAAGATTGTAAAGAAAGTAAACAGAAACAAAATAAAATAAAACAAATTAGGTCTCAAATAAAGATACAAAATAAAGAATGAATTATAATTGCTAAAAGATACAAATACACAGTAAAACAAAATCAAAAATATGCTTAAATTACCCTTAAAACTAATTATGATAATAATATGAGGTAATTTACATATATACAAATAGGTATAATGATTACCTATAACAATAAACCTGTGTAATAACATGTATCAAAATAGAAATAGCAATTAATATTAATGTTATATAAATTTATAAAAATATTTGATAATTCACAAAACAATATATATCTTAGGAATGTATATGACTTAATATACAAAACCCGTAACCATTGTACTATGATGTATCCCCTAGCATAAAAATAAGGGGATAACATCTATGAGATCAATATGGTGATCATATGAGTGTCCCTCATCATACAAAAGGGACAATATACAATTATAAAGCAGCTAAGACACAAGGTGAATGTTAATGAACAAGGTAGGAATAGACGAACTGTTGGGTGAGGCAGGTAGAAAGGAGGACTGAATCTTCTACTATAATCTAGCTAGAGTCAGGGGAAACTATGTTACCCGCTGCTACTGCTGGGAATTTCAGAGCTTCCAAGGACTTAAGGTAGTGACGTTTGAACACTGCCGGCGATTTCCATCCGGTATACTTCTTTAAATCATCAAAATTCATGTGTTGGAAGTAATTGATTGAGGTGGCTACTGCCCTGACATCATGTGCTTTTGGAAAGGAGTCAGGATTGGCTTGTTTGATAAAGTACAGGATCTGTTGCCTGATGCCTTTAGTGGATAAAGTACCACCTTTTTCCCTTCTAAAGAGGGGTCCCGATGAGGAAGAGGAGGTCCTGGATAGAAAGGCTCGTAAGGTTGAAACTGGACAAAGGGAAACATCTTGCGGAAGGGGTAGTACCTTCCAAGGTTCCCACCTCATCAAAGGATCTTCATTCTTGGCTAAAAAGCTACGTTCCGGAGAAAGCAGCACTTCCCCTGTGGGAAGGAATTGAATATGATCCGGATCTCTGGATAAAGCCGACAGTTCTGAAATTCTTGCTCCTGAAGCTAGGCTTAATAAAAACAGAGTTTTTCTTAGGAGCATCATAAACGAGCATGTGTCATTATCGGTTTCGGAAGCCAGTTTAAGAACATCGTTTAAGAACCATGAAACTGACGTAGGTCTCATAGAGGGCCTAAGTCTAGCACATGCTTTAGGAATAGACGAGAAATAGGTATCTGTCAAGTCTATGTTAAATCCAAAATTGAAATATCTTTTTCAATGCTGACTTGTTTGTCGTAATGTGCTAGCTGCTAAACCTTTTTCAAATAAGGATCTGAAAAAGGATATAGCAGAATTAACTGTCATGATTCTGATATCTGACTCTCTCAGGAAGGTTGCTAACTTTTTGACGGCAGCATCATACTGCCTCAAAGTTGAATCCCTTTTATCAGATTCTAAGAAAAGAATATTCTGAGGGTCAATATTCGCATCTCTTTTTGCCGCAAACTTCATGAAATCCATAAAGTTAGGGTTTTGAGAATCCCTGAGGAAGCGAACACAGTCTTCGTTTTGTACTGACTGGGAGAGCTTGGGACTGGGATCCGAAGACGAAGAAACCCCAGTTCCAGGATCAGAGGGTGGTACCAATTGCTCTTCGGCCAGTCTGGGGCTACTAGAGCTACTTGACCCCTGAATGTCCTGAGTTTGTCTAGTACTTTCATAAGGAGATTCACTGGGGGGAAGACGTAAATCTTCTCCCAGTTTTTTGTCCCGTCCAGAAGCCAGTCCGTGGCATAAGCCAGAGGGTCCAGGTTGGGGGCTACGTAACATGGTAGTTTGTGGTTCGCTTGTGATGCGAAGAGATCCACCTGTAGCCCTGGGACTCTTTGAAGGATCCATTGGAACGAACTCTGGTCGAGAGACCATTCCGATTCTAGTGGTACTGATCGAGATAGGGCGTCTGCTATGACGTTTTCTTACTCCAGCTATTGGGTGGGTGGAGGAAAGATGCCAACTGAATTTGTCTGCCAGGGAGAAGATGGCTATCATGACGTGATTTAGATGACGTGACTTGGAGCCTCCTCTGTTTATGCAATGTACTACCACTGCGCTGTCCAAGACTAGCTTTATGTGGGAGTACTTTGGTGGGCGTAATCTTTTCAGAGTCAAGACTGCCATTGCCTCCAGTACGTTTATATGGAACTGACTGAACTGGGGCGACCAAATTCCTTGTACCTTTTTGAATTGTGAGTAACCTCCCCAGCCGCTTAGGGACGCGTCTGTGTGGATGGTGATCCCCGGTGGAGGGACTGAAGAGGGACTGATACTGACAGATTCTTGACTTTTGCCCACGGCCGAAGCCGGTTCTTTAGAATCAGAGGTACTGAAGATAGCTTGTCCTGGACCTGACATTTGCTCGAGAGCGCCAGATTCTGGTTAGATCTTTCAGTTTGGCTTTCATTCAAGATGTTCGTTACTGAAGCAAACTGGAGAGAGCGAGGATCCTTTCCTGAGCTCTCTTGATGCTAGTTTGTGACTTAGAAATTGTTTGACTGACTTCGCTATTTCTTTCCTTTTGGTGGATGGAATCGACAGAGTGTGTGAGGACAGATTCCATTGAATGCCTAGCCACTGAAAGTTGACTCTGGGTGAGTCTGGACTTGGATTTGTTTATCTTGAATCCTAGATATTCTAGGAATTGGATCACTTTCAGTGTGGCCTTGTTGCATTCTTCGACTGATGAGGCCCAAATCAACCAATCGTCGAGATACGCTACTACCATAATCCCTTGAGCTCTGAGCTGTTGCACTACTACTTCCGCTAGCTTCGTGAACACCCTGGGTGCCACGTTGAGCCCGAACGGGACTACCTTGAAGGAGAACGTCTGGTCTCCTATCTTGAAGCCCAGATACGGACGGAAGTGTCTTGCAATAGGGATATGATAGTAGGTCGTCCTGTAAGATCGATAGAGGTGGTGACGGCCCCACGGGGAAGTAAGGTCCGCACCTGTGAGATCGTGAGCATCTTGAACTTGTCGCAGCGAATGGCTAAGTTTAAGCGGGACAAGTCTAAGATTACCCTTCTTTTGTTTGAGCCTTTTCTTCGGAACGCTGAACAAGCGACCTTGAAATTTCAATCTCTTGACCTTGGCTATGGCTCCTTTCTGAAGGAGGTCCTCTGCGTACTCTGTCAATTCCTTGGAAGGAAGTTGACGGAAAGGTCTGGCTGGAGGTGGGTTCGTCAACCAGCTCCAGCCCAGCCCTTTTGACACTATGCTCTGAGCCCACTGGCTGAAGTTCCACCGGTGGCGAAAGTGAAACAGCCTCCCTCCTACCTGAAGTTCCTCATTGGTTCTGGTAACCCCCTCGACCTCCTCTGAAGTGCTTTCCCCTATTGAAGGGGCCTCCCGATCCTCTCCCACGAAAGGACCGCTTACCTCTGCCTCCCTTGTTCGAGCGGTCATACTTCTGAGAAGCTTGACTCTCGAAGGCTGGATTGTAAGCTGGAGAGATAGCGTATGAGGTGGAGGGTTGAGGCTGAGGGGATATCACATAAATAGGCTGTGATTGGCTTTTAGATGTGGAGGGCTGGGCTGCCTGCACTAACGGCACTGTAGGAACTTGCTGGGGGAAGCGCTGTTGTTTCTTTAGGTAAGGTTGGAAGCGTCTAGTCTTCCTTTGTCCCTTACCTTTTGGTGTCTGGTCTTGCCTTCTCCTAGCCGTAAGACCCCAACGGTCCTTAAGGCTCTGGTTCAACCTCGTGGCTTCTGCTTGTACTTCCTTTACCATAGCCTCTGGGAAGAGATCTGCGCCCCAGATGTTGGAAGAAAGTAACCTATTCGGTTCATGCCGAATGGTTGCTTCTAGCAAGACATGCTTTCTACAATTTGTTCTAGCAGTGGCAAACTCGAACATGTCTGACTGCACCGTTTGAGTCAGGGCTTTGGTCATCAGTTTAAAAATTGGTTCGGAACCATAAGCCATGGTTGCTACCTCAGACATAGCCATCAGGTTAATTGACCTGGCTAGTCGTGTTTTTTGAATCAAACTCCGCTTGAATCAGACTATCAGGGAGTCTGGGCAGCTTTTCACCAAACTGCTCCATAGCACAGTCAGGTTTGAGTTTGCCAGCTGTGAAAGTGTTTGGCAAGTCTTCCCATAATTCTCCAATTGAGGGGAGCAATGGAGAAGTGGGGTCTGCTTCTTTTAAGGGAGGCATAGGTTCCCCTTTTTGGGCTGCCGAGATGGTCGACCTCGCTATCTTGGTAAGGAAAGGAAGCGGGGGGTACCTTCGTCCATCGTGAAAATGGTAAAGGGACTTTTGAACGGTTGGATCTTGGTGTTTGAACAATCCATGTCCTCTAAGCATCTTAACCATTCTCGTTGAGCTTGGTCCCGAGAATAGAGGACTGTCTCCTTTGGTACCCTGTCATCTCTAACCATAGCTGACGGTGTGAGTCTAGCGTAGCCTATGAAGGGAGGCTGTAGGCCTTCCGGATAGAACTCGAAGTCCTCTATTCTTCGAGTTCCAAACTCCGGTATGGAGATGAGACCATCTTGGAAGGGAGCGTATGACGCTACTCTCCAAGGGTTGTTCATGGAAAAGGCGGCAGCGAGTCATATGGGGGAAGCTGAGAGCCACTAGTGTTGGAGGTTGAAGGAGAGGCAAGAGGGGCTTCTCTTAGGCCGGCTATAATGGTATCCTGAGAAGTTATTCTGTCCGAAAGGCGAGATATCATATGTTCCATACTCGTCTTAAGGGAGCCTACCAAGTCGCCCACCTGTTGCAATAGGCCAGCATTGGTTTCCAAAGCCGGAGCTGCTGCGGAGGTGGAGGGGAGACTCTGGATAGGCACCAAAGGAAGTGGAACTGGTGATACTGCCGGGGTGCGGGATTTCTCCTTAGGCTTACTCTTAGAGGACTTTGAGCCGGAGCTAGACCCTTTAGACTTGTCTGAGCCGGGATTATGAGCCGGAGACTTACGCGAAGAAGAAGACGAAGACGTCTTCTTCGAGGACGAAGACGTCCTCGTCAAGGTCATGTGTTTAGACTTGATCTTAGGTCTAACCGAAGCCGCTGGGGGAGTATATAACTCTTCACCAGTAAAGCCTGGGAAGGATGGGGAAGTTGCAGGAGTAGAAGAAACAGTCGCTCCCAAGGGGGACCCTTGGGTACCTGCATTACTTACCTCGACCAACAGGTCGTCTATACCTACCATAGGTTCAACATTTATATCTAGGGTTGCGACATCCGTGGAGATATCCTGGTCTTGTTCCGTTAAAGAGGCCGCCAGCTGTTCTGTTGGATAAAGGCAATAGAGGGGTCCGCCTCTACCGGGCGTCGACTGTAACCCAGTCGCCTTTCCTCCGGGGAAGATTAACAGAGCTAAACGCTTCTCCAGTATGTAGGGCTGACCCTTGGCGGCGTTCTTGCCAAAACCTCCGACCCAGGCCCGCAGGGTAGCCAAAGCCGTATCTCTTACTGCCGGAGCCTGTAAAAGAGAGGGTATATTTTAGTTTATTTAAGAAGCACTTAAAACTAAAACTTAGAATATAACTTAAAAACTAGATGCCTTAAGTTAAGTAATGATGCAAACTTAAGAACTAAAGAAAGCGGAGCGGCATGCGGAGATGGAATACTTACGCCTTCCAAAAGCTGGCTCACCAGATCGTAACATATGGTACACGTCTCATGGTACCAGACCTGGATGTCCCCGTGCGGAGTCGCGCATGGAGCATGGGACCGGCAAACTTCGTGTCCACAGGGGTCCTGAAGTGTAGCGGAACATCCCGGATGCTCACAGTTAGTGGCCTGTAAGTGGGAAGACACATGAGTATCTTAAAGTAGTAACACTTACAGATAGGGACATAAGAAACTCCTGTTATCTGGCGGAGCTCGAAAAAATTTGGGCATAGCCCCTCCCTGCATTGCCTGAATAGGCTATGATCCCGGAGAGATCCGGTAAAAATGGAAGGGAGGGGATGGTTTAAGATACTTAAGATAAACTTAAAGATAACTTAAACCTACATGCAAGTGAACCGGACTAGGTCCAGTGAAGCGGAGTGTAGAAACTCAGCGATACGGTACGGTTAGATAAGACCTACTGTATGCTCCGGTCCAAATAATGGACTATACCCTTCCGCTGGATACCAGGACTCCGATAGGGAGGAGCTCTAGTAAGGAGGGAAGGGCGAGATGGGAAACATACCAGACTCGCGCAAACCGGGAGCGGACATGGAAGTAACGGAGGGGGGGAATGGCCAGGGCCACCCCAAACAAAACGTACCACCCGGCCGAGCCGAGAAGCGGAGAGGTCGGAACCAGTCAGGGACTGTCGGGCTCCCAGGCCCCTCCAGTGGAGGGGGGAGGGGGAGGCAGGCTCGGGCATGCGGGGCGAGCAAGGACAGACCGGCCCACCCCCGGGCCCGCCCTCTATGGAAGAGCGGGAGGGGGGGGAGGGGGGGTGGGGACTGGTAGGGGGCGCCTGGCTAACTCGTGATCACGTAGTGACCACGAGGTCGGTAACTCAGATACAGTAACCGAGCCTAGGCCAGCCACTGATCAGATAGAAGCTATCGGGAAGCAACTAGAACTGAAAAGCGGTAGCGTATAGGCCCATAGGGCTAAAACCAACTGATCAGAGAGAAGCTATGAGGAAGCGACCGAGCTGATCAACGGTAGGCTAGGCTCTACGAGCCAGGGCCTAGGCTAAGCCAGACGCCACAAACCAAACAATAACAAAACATATAAATATATAATACAATGAAAGAAAGAAGGTAAAAAAGCAGGAGAAAAAATCCAGGAGTGTGCGACTAGCCCGAAGGAGAGTCTACCACTCAAAGCTAGTCAGGGGCCAATACAAAGGACCTAGACTAGGGTCTGGATAGAAAAGCCTACACAAGGTGAAATATCATGCGCGTATAACCACTTGAGTAGACGTAATAAGGCGGATAATCAAATAGAGCGTAAATAATAAGGGATGTTCTAGGTATGGAAGACCAAGAACGAACCCGACATGCGGCAGGGCATGCTGCCATGCTTCCGACCCCCGAGAACGTATCTATACCTAAAAAACGGCAAATACTGCCTCGGGGCCGGAAAAAACTCGTTAACCGTATATATATGAGTACTTAACTTAGCTGCTGCAATAGCTGCACGCTCCATATCGAAAATCCGAAGAAATGGCACGAAAAACACAGAGAGAAAAATAACACGTGCGACTCGTGTGAGCTAAACTGAAAAAGGATGGCCACTAGAGGCGCCAGCAGTCGAAAAGGGGGCAAAAAAAAAACATTTTTTGGGATGGTTGTAGTAGTAGTACGAGCTGCTCCCTCTATGGGACGGCTCCCCTCTTGGAGGGTTTTGTAGTGGGAGATTTCTATTGGCATTTGGCTCGTGGTAGTGGTCTCACTCGCCTAGTGTTCATACCGACACCCTCCTAGAGGGTGAGCGAGTCAGTTATACTGACCTTTTTCTTTATTTTATTTATTCTCTGGTATGTGTTAGTACATTTACCCTAGAAATAATAGATTAAAGGATATTTCGCTGGCGACACGAGCTGAGCCCAGAAATGATATTGTTATGATACAATAAAGTTTTATACATACTTACCTGGCAGATATATACAATTATTGCCCACCCATCCTCCCCTCAGGAGACAGATGGTTTTAGAAAAAATATATGGAATGTAAACAGGGAATTGGTTCCTATTCCTGCCAACCAGCGCAGGCAGCGCGGTTGATCACCTGACCTACCTGTAGCGTGTGCGCAAAATTCGAAATTCTGTCGGCGCGACGGAGTCAATAGCTAAGTATATATCTGCAGGTAAGTATGTATAAAACTTTATTGTATCATAACAATATCATTTTCATAATAAAATTTATTAGTTGGATAGTTACCTACTGTTAAAGTAGACCCACCCAGCATCCCCACAACTTAGTGG
This sequence comes from Macrobrachium nipponense, assembly GCF_015104395.2. Taxonomy (NCBI): domain Eukaryota; kingdom Metazoa; phylum Arthropoda; class Malacostraca; order Decapoda; family Palaemonidae; genus Macrobrachium; species Macrobrachium nipponense. The sequence goes on from NC_087206.1 coordinate 24,360,097, forward strand.
GCTGTCAAGGAGAATTCTGACAAGAGCTAAAACATTCGAAAACACACCTGGTGGAGAACAGGTAACTACAGTCATCGGGTAGCCATTCGATTTTTTGTTTAAATGCCGACTCGCCTAATTGGCGTGGAGATATAGCTAATTTTAACAGTAGGTAAGTTTTGCAAATAATAAATTTTATTATGAAAATTTATATTTAGTGTTGTTTTAGAAGGTAAGAAATATTGTTAATTAGGTGTTATTGTTTGTACATATATAGAATATCCAAGCCTAGCTGACCAGAAATTATAACATCTTTTCATATATGAATGGCTTACAAGGCATTGTATTTTTTATGAAAACCAGTAGCATGCAAGACAGTAATGAATACAGAGATAACAGTGAGACTTCTTTACAGTACCTAAAGAAGCGTCAGCTGGTAAAAGATACAACTTTGGTGGCCCCTAATGAAGCATCAGAGGCAGATTTAAGACTAGTTCACACAGCATCGTATTTGCAAAGTCTCAAGGTGTGTATAATTTAGTTGTTCAGTGCTTAGAATTTTGTAATTTTTAATTGTTTTACAAATAGGACAGATGTTAAATGAGAACTTCAGTTCCAGTTTGTTTTTGTGGTCTGCAAGAAAAGATGAGGATGGGATAGGTTTTTTTATCTGAAGTGTTAAAATAAGTAATGATTGTGGCTGTACAGTGTTTAAATAGTTTTACAGTATTTAGATAGTTTTTTCACAATTCCACTCCAGAATCTTTAATTGAAGTCAAGTTTACATCCATTAATAAATACAAGCCATTTTATGTATGCAACTTACCAAGTACTAGTTACATAGCTATAGTTTCTAAAATGTCGGCAGCTAGAATTTTTGAAATTTGCAGTAGCGCTAGTTTGTTTTGGTCAGGTGATACCCTCTGCCCACTATCGGGGGAGTGAGGAACCAACACTGTTCAAAAATTAGTTGTTTCTGCCGGCTGTTACTGTTAACACAGTTTCAGTAGTCAGCGAAATTTTTGGAATTCTTTACCGTCGCGCATTGTTGGAGTTATTTGGTAAAGTACTCTAAATATTGGTAGCTTTTGTTTTCGGTGATTAGCTATTTAGGAATTTAAATAGTTTTAAATATTTTGCACCGAAATGCTAGTGTTGAATTGTCTACATAATGTCAGACAATAGTACATCTGGGATTAGGTATTGCAGTAAAGGCTGCAATACTAGGATCACTAAAGCAGGTAAGAATCCACATTCAGTTTGCACAGGTTGTAGGGGACACTTGTACACCAGATCAAATACGTGGGGAATGTATTAATTGGGACCAAAGAAATTGGAAGATCTTGACTAGTTACATGAACAAATTAGAGAGATAAAAAGAGAAAAGCAGCTTCTAGAGGTAAAGCAAAAAAGCTTAGTTAGTCAATAATGTCTAATGATAATTTGTCTCTTTCTGAACCTTCCCCACCAACTGTCATTCCTAGTCCTAATCTTGGCTCTCACACCTGTACTCAATGCTGTGGCCAATTTAGAGGCAAGAGTAGATAAGAAATTTTCGATCATGCTCCAAGCAATGGAGAAATTAGGAGCATCCGTGAAAACACTAATTGACAAGGTAAGTGGTGAAGTGAGTGCAAGTGCAAGTGTTTTGGAGGAGGTGGCTGTTTGGCCCACTGATTCTCCTGGGAAAAGGTCCCTGTCAAACTCCCCTGAACCTGGGAGGAGGCATACTGGTAGCCCAAGGGAGGTCAGTGGGGTCTGCCCATGAGCAGTTGCCTCCTCAGGACGTTCGTTTGACAAATCCCAGATTGCAACAGAGCACCATTGGAAAGGTGTCTCTAAAGGAGTACCGCTGTCATCTGTTGCTTCCAGCTCCGGGGAGTCCTCTCCCAGGCACCAGTGGTGTTTCCATGACAAGTCCTGTCCATTAAAAAAGGAGGGCTCGTAAGTTGTCTCCCTCTCCAGTCCCCTGTAAAAAGGCTAAGCCCTTTCTGAAAAGAACAGCCCTCGTGTTTTTTTTTTTATTTTTTGTTTTTGGGACTATCCAGAGAGATTCTCTCAGGATACGGCGGGAGAGGGACGTCGTAGTGAGAGGATCACATCCTCTAAGTCTAAGTCGTTGTCAAGAAAGTCTTCCTCTGGCAGACTTTCGGAGGTGAAGAGTACGGGGAAGAGTAAACTTCGGGAGATGTCTTCAGCACCTGTCACACCTCTAATACTGAAGGACAGGTAAGACTCCCACCAGTCTCTCCTGTAATTCAACGAGACACCTGGGATACAGCAGCGTTCGGAATATGAGAACCCACCGACTCCCAAGCGCCCATTGGCGCCACAGTTTGCCCGCACGCCAGAGCAGCCTTTGGCACATGGAACTTCTGCAGTGACACTAGAGCAACCTTTGGCTCCCAAGCGTCCATTGGCGGCCAGGAATACAGTTGCGACATAGCGTCCATTAGCGCCTGAACATCCACTAGCTCCCAAGCTCCACTAGCGCCTGAGCGTCCACTGGCGCCTGTGCGCCCAGCTAGCACCTGACAGTCCACTAGCGCCCGAGCATCCATTGGCGCCCGAGCATCCACAGGTATTCATGCAACCAAGTGCACAGAGGGACCAGTATGAAGCGCTCAGACAATATATGTCATCAATTTCAGCTTTGGGCTTACCGACAGGACCTCAGGTGATGGCTGCCCCCGAGCCTTCTCTGTCAGCCATCCAGAACAAGTTAAACAGTATTTTGGGCTTTATTCAATCTGTGGCGCCCCTGATCCAACCTATAGAAAATTTATCCCCTATTTCTTCAGCCGAAGAAGAAAAGAAAGGAGAAGAGGAGGATAAAGAGTCTTCTCTCACTGCCTACAAAGCCTTGCTTTTTTTACTTTGTAGAAAATTTTTGGATTCGTTTTCACCAGTGACTCCCACGTCACCAGTGTCTTCTTTTACTATGGGTGGCCTTGAGAAACCCAAATACGTAAAGGAAAATATTAGAGGGAGTAAATGGAGACTAAAATGCTTCTAACTTACCCTAAAAGGATTGATTTGGGTTATTTTTACTCTAGAAATAGGTTGCCAGGAAACTCAGGTAATTAATTTACATTATTTATTTACAAGAGGCCGTTGAATGGCCTGGGGAAAAGTAAATGCAGTTTGTCCGCACGTGGACCAATCCTATCTCTCACAATAGGGGGAAGCTGGCCTTAAACAGATTAACGTCAATGCTGGTTTCCAAAATTACTCATAGTTCTTGCGTTAAGGAAGCACTTGCGAGCGCGGAGACATGGACACGTGACTTGGCACAGATCTGGAATAGTTCCCAGATTAGACACAGAATAAAATAGACTTCTTGCACAAAGTTACTGTTATTCAGTTTTATCTAACACACTGGGGAAGGAACTCTAGTGTTTAAATGAGATATGCAATGAAGACTTAAGCTTTATCAGGTAACAGGGGGGGAGCACATGCCCCGATGAGGACAAAGGAATTTCAATATAGAAGTGATACAAGGGAGATTTTAAAATGAAATTAGCAAGAGTCATTTTGGAGAAACATAGCTGGTTGGATTTTGCACTTTCTAGACGTACCTTTAATCCTTTGAGGCTGGAACATGTGTCGTGATGTATGAAGGGGTCCAACCAGGGGCCAACCAGCATGCCAAGACAAAGGGCTGATTTCCAGTCAGAGGAAAAGACACGTCTGTCTTTCCAGAGTAGCTATCTGGGACTGAGACAGAAGCTGGATGTTTTTGAATCGCCTGGATTTCACACACAGCCTCCGGCATTGTCTGAAAGATGTGAAAAACACAACCAGCGAATTTGGAAGGAAAAGAGGTCTTATGTTAGGAATCCCTAAAGCCCACATCGAGGCCTAGCTAATCCTGTGACCTGCCTGTCTTACTCTAAGCTCGAGCCTAAACGGAAATTCCTTTCTGCCTGCGTTCTCCCTCCTAAAATCAGCTGATTAGGAGAAAAAATGGCTGCTCTTTTAGAACTAAATAAATTAAATAAATGCTGGGTAGACGAGGAGGGGGCAATAAACGTAATACTTCTTACATGAGAGACAACCTGGAAGACTTTAGGAAATTACCCAAAACTGGTACTGTCCTTTTTGGCTCGAAAAGCATTAAAGGAAATTAACCTTTGGGTTGAGGATAAGGATGATCAAGGCACAGTTAACTTCAACTTCCCTCCTTCTCGACTTTCAAGGGAGACATTTACGCTACGAAACCGGAGAAGCTCTCTCTTTGGGTGTCTGCCTCCGCCCAGGGAGACTTCTCCGCGCTTATTGACTCGGCGAGAAGATCGGCTTTCAACTTGGCCAAGATCATGTTTAAGGCGTCAGAATTAGACCACCTAATTAAAAATATCTTTAGGGTATTTAAAGTAATTAGTTTCCTAGACTTGACAGTAGGAGCCTTGGGACGTAAGTCAAGAGTTATTCCATGTTGAATGAGGAAGCCTTTGAAGACATTTCGGGAGTGATCTCCTATTTAGATAAGAGGATTAGAGACACATCCGCGGAACTAGCCTCTCTCTTCATGTTAGGCATCCTAAAGAAGAGAGAACTGTGGTGTTCTTTTACATCTAAGCGAGTATCTCGTACTCAAAAGTCTGCCTTACTGTATTCGCCCTTGGATAAGAAGCACCTGTTTCCAGAGGAGACAGTAGTGCTAGTTGCCTCCAGATTGCAGAAGAAAGCAACACAGGATCTTCTCTTGTAATCCACTAAACGTGCTAGAGAAAATATTCCTAGTGTATGTCCCTTGCCAGCCAGCCGAGGGCAACCCTTTCGGGGCAGGGGATTCGGTAGATATTTCCCAAGATCAAGGTTGTAAAGCATGTTTCACCCTTAGATCTATTAAAAAATCCTCAACCAACCCCTCGACCAAGAAGTACTGTACGTATCAGTCCTTCGTGACCAGAACAAGTTGGACAGCATTTTGGCCTTATTCAGTCTGCGGCGCCCCCGGTTCAACCTCCAGAGAACTTATCACTAATTCCTTCAGCCCAAGAAGAGGAAGAAGGAGAAGAGGAGGACAAAGAGTCATCTGCTTACAAAGCCTTACTGTTTGTTCATAGGCGAACAAACCTTCGGTCTTAACAATAGGATAATTTCTAGTGCTAGCTGGATCGTTTTTAAAAACAGATGAAAGCAAGGAAATTTGTGATATCTGGCAACGCATGCATAGATCGGGTGAAGAATGGTCAAAGACCATTCACCTACGCCAACGCGTCGGTCTTTTCTTAACCGCCTGGGTGAGTGTAGTGTTTAACCTCTTGGCCTTTACCTGGTTCATTGCCCGTTTCAATTGTGTTTAGTGTGTGTGTGTGTGTTTGGCTGATATTATGGCTCTGCTCCTTCTCTGCCTCATCAACGTGTGTGTCCCAGAATTCCAGGTTTTCCCTGTTCTCATTTTTTGGCTTTGGCGGCAACTGATCCCCACATCACATGTAGCAGGTGCCGTTCTAATTTTTGTACTATAATGAATCCTTGCAAGGAATGGCCGGGCATGGCCTAGAGAGCAGTGGAAGTCTATTTTATAGCAAGAGAGAGAATCGTAGGGTTTGACTCTTTCCTTCTTGGGAAGGTTTTTCTCCTCTTCCTGATGCTTTCGTCTCCTGCAGTATTCAACCCCCATAGTAGTGTTGTTCCTGTATTCGTCCTTTTCTTCCTTATTGATTTGTGCTGGGAAGTATCGGGAGGCCCCCAGGGAGGCTGATTTTTGTATGTCGCCCCTTCTTCTTCAGGAGTTAATTTGATTCCTGGGAAGAGGAGGCTTTTTCATCATTCTCATTTATTCCAGAGTTGGAGGCATTCAAGATGGCGGCGATTTGGAAGACATTCGGGCTAGGGGTACCCCGTCCTTGAAGGGTTGCTAGCGCACTTTATGGAGGCTCGCTACCCACCACCTCAGGCTGGCCAGACATCCCCTCTCCTCTCCCCGGCCTCGTCTTCGTGGGTAGCCGAGGTCAGCCATCTTGTGTTGCTTCGCCAGTGACTGTTGTTGCTTCTTTGAGTCGGAGGGAAGCTGTGGCGTCAGCCCCATTGATGACGTTACGGGATGGGGATCCGTCGTTGTGTATTCTTCCGCCAGTGGCGTCTGACTCCCCTTCACACCGAGGGGAAGCTGTGACGTCATCACACTTGTGACATCACTCCCATTAATGATGTCACTCCCAGTCGTCTCCTCTGCACTTCTTCTCTCAGTCGTGACGCCTTCTCTGCCGCCCAGTTCGCTACATCTCCCTTCCATGCCATCGGAGCCTTGTCTTGCAGATCAGCCTGAGGTTATATGCCAGGCAGTGCTTAAGAGGTTGGACTCTGTTTTGGATGATAAGTTGGCTGCCTTGTCGGTTGGGAGGATTGGAAGTAAACGCGTTGCTTTGTCCCCGCTTCTTGCGAAGAGATCGCATAAGAAACCAGTGCGGTGTTCCTCTCCCTCTTCCCCCTCTATGCCATGTCGGCGTATCAAGCGTTGAAAGGCTAAGGACTTTGCTCTTTCTTTGCCTACGAGGGAGGAACAACACGGACGTGTTCTCGAGAGTGTTGGTGTTTCGGAGAGTATTAGTGTATCTTCCCTTGTGCAATCTGCAGCGGTTGCTTCATCCTCTGCATCGAATCGCGGGTGTGTTGCAACCTCCCCTGTCCATGCTCATTGCTAGCGCGTTGCAACCTCCCCCGTCGATGCACATCGCAAGCGTGTTGCAACCTCCCCTGTCCGTGCACATGATGCAAGTGCTCCTTCTTCTCCAAGGCCTATTCATCGCCGTAAAGATCTCAGAGCGCCTGTCAAGAGGTTGAAGGTGGTGAGCGGAGAGTTGGTGTAGCTGGAGAGTTTGCCTGCCCCTGTCACTGGTGCTTCCAAGGGTTTGATTCTGGAGGATTTTCCCTTGATCTCGAGTGTTTGGAATTCCTCTCCAACTCATGTTCGTACGTCTGCCACGCCCGTGACCATTCACAGACATGTTAATGAGTCATCTGTTGGTGGAGTACATAGTGATGTTCCTAGCGTTGTAGTGGGTTCTTCTCGGGAGCCGACGCATGGACCCAACCCAGACAGGTTAGTTGGTGTTTGGGGCTGTTTGACTGCTGAGCCTTCCATTAATTTTAATGGGGAAGGTACCTTAGAGGAGCCTACACATCCTTCTCGTCGTCGGTCTCCGTTGCCGAAGCAGGGAGAGGGAGACACGCAAGAATTTTTGTCTTCCTTTTCGGAAGTTGTTGATCTCATTCAAGGGTTCAACAATTTGGAAAGTAGGACTCAGGCTCAGTCGCCTTACACGCCTTCTTGCTTGGAAGCCTTGGTGGGAGCTACGCAGAATCCCAAATCATCTCTTCAGCTTCCCTTGTCGAGGCACGTCCAGTCAGTCTTGCATAAGGTTAACGCCCTGTTTCAGACCAGGACAGTTTGCTTCACTCTAGGGCTCTGCCAAGCTACTACCCCCGCCTCTCACGAGGGCATAGGAAGTATATGCTAACTAACTGTATTTTGATGTCGCGCCATCTTAACCCAGATGTCATACGCCTGACGCGGGGATTGACTTTGGAGTAGGTGAGGTTGGTGGCTCCGTACCTTGTCTCCGCAAGTGCCTCAGCATTGGAATCTATGGCAGCCTCCATGTTGCAGACGGTTTCTTGGCTGGACTTCTGGTCTGTGGTCATTGCCAAGATAGCTTCTGACAGGTCCCCGGAAGGGTTGGTGAGTGCATCCTCACTTGGCAGTCTGTTGCAGTCCGGAGGCAAGGCGTTTTCGTATATGGCTCACCTCAGTGTTAATTTATGGGCTAACCTTCTGATGATTAGAAGAGATGCAGTTTGTCAAGATGGAGAGATCAGTTGGACACGAAGTCCTTGCTGGCATTGAGAAACGGAGATCTGTTGGAGTCCCAATATTTGTTTCCTCAGACGAGCTTGTGAATGCGATAGACTGGCGTTGGGTCTGACACAAAGACAGAATGGTGCACCAGGCCGTTGTCTCAGTCGGAGTCTGTCCTCGGAGAACGTCCGGCTCCTCCTCCCCCTGCTCCAGCAGCAGTCAAGAAGATCGTCGCCTGGTAGGCCGTTGAGTTCGGCAGGGCCTTCCGTTTTGACTCACCCTAGGTCCAAAGGATCAACATCCCTTCCAACTAGGAAAAGTCTAACCTCGTGCCCAGTCAAAGGATTCTCTCTACCTGGGCATGGTCATCAATACAACAGTGGCAAAAGTTTTCCCGCCAGGTCAGAGATTGGATAAGTTGCGGGTGGTGGCGCGTGACTTCTTGTCGGAACCACATCAGTCAGCTCATCAGTGGCAGGTTCTTCTGGGAGTGTTGTCTTCCCTGGAGACGCTGGTCCCTCATGGCATCTTAATCTTTTGTCTCTGCAATGGAGACTGGGAGAAATCTGGTCTCTGGCGGGGGACTCACCCCTGTTAAAGGTTCCTCTGTCTCTGGAAGTGAGAGAAGACGTTGATGGTTGGACGACCAGAATCTGTTGAAGGGTGTTCCTCTGCTTTCTCTTCCACCAGACTTCCTTCTGTTCTTAGATGCCTCCCTCGCAGGTTGGGGGGCTCATTTAGGCGGCCTCATCGCTTCAGGCGTTTGGAATTTGGAGGTCTTGGAGTTGAAGGCAAGCCTTACTAGGTCTGAAGAGTTTTGGGAGAAGGTAAAGGAAGGTCATTCTGTTTTCGTTCTCTGTCGGACAACACCATGGTGGTAGCCTTGACTGTTGAGGTTCACCAGTGGGGGTCGGTCAACAGTTTGGTAGAGCTCTCGCCAGGTATATCCCTGGCAAACGGAATGTGGTCGCTGACAAACTCAGTCGTCAGGATCAGATCCTAGGCACAGAGTGGTCCCTTCATCAAGTGGTAGCAGACAAGCTTTTCCAGGTTTTGGGGAGACCCATACTGGACTTTTTTGCAACTCACTTCAACAGGAAGCTGGAGATATCTGTTCAGTGGTCCCATATCCTTTAGCATTAGCAGAGGATGCATTCTAACATCCTTGGGACAACCTGGAGGTGTATGCCTCTGTGACCTCAGGTGGAATAGTTCCCAGATCTGCTGTCGTTGTTGTCAGAGGTTGGTTCCAAGGGAGATTCCCCCACCTTGGCGTCATCTCCTGTGTCAGCCCCATGCGGAAAGGTTCCACCAGTCAGTAGATCCCGGTCTCTTCACGGTTGGAGGCTATCAAGTATCTCCTCGAGCGAGAGGCTTTTCTCAGAGAACAGCAGGTCATATGTCCATCAATCTCAGAAAGTCAACCTCCGTAGTTTTTACCAAGGCAAATGGGCGATCTACTGTGATTGGTTTTGTAAACGGGGGGGTTTTTCGCCACTTGCAACCTCTATTCAGTGAATAACAGACTTTTAACCTTCCTCTGAGGACAAGAAACTTTTGTCCGTTTCTGCCATTAGAGGCTACAGGGCGGCCCTGACTTTGTCATTATGCCTTAGAGGTATCGACATCTCCTCTTCCTGGGAACTTTCCTCGCTAGGTAAGGGGTTTGAGCAGTCGAGTTCTCCTAGAGAGCTCAAGCCTCCGACGTGGGATGTTTCTTTGGTTCTCAGAGCTTCACTAAGAGTTCATATGAGCCCTTGTGTCGCTCATCTGACAGGAACTTGACACTCAAGACAGTTTTCCTCTTCCTGGCCTGGGCATCTTCCGAGAGGGTAGGAGAGCCTCCACGGTCTGAGCTATGATGTGAAGCACACCAGGGGTTGGGGGTTGGTGTCCTTCGAATTTGTCCCTGAATTCATGGCCAAGACCCACAATCCCTCTGTGCACTATCACTGGAATAGACTTTGTGTGTTGATTATTGCTCAAGAGCTTTTGTTGTGCCCTGTTTCGGGCCCTGCATTGCTATCTTAAAAAGGACTCAGGCACCTTCGACCAGGCTGCTGCAGACTTTTGTTAGCACAGGCCGTACGAAGAAAGAGGTGTCCTAAGAATAAATTCTTTTTGGGATTTACTTTTTGGAAGCCATGAAGCCAATCAACAGGCATACTTGACTTTCGATGATTCCACCCACCTACGGTCTTCGTGCAGGCTAAAGAACGCATGGATGTTTATGGGGTATTGGTCCCTCTCTGGCTTTAAAAAAGAACTTGGCTGTACATAGAGTGCTGAGCGCTGGTACTTGGTTACGCCAGTCCACGTTCATCTCTTTCTATCTTAATGATGTTGCCCACAGATCTGCGGACATGTTTTCCCTGGGTCCTGTGGTGGCTTCCCAAGAGGTTGTGTAACTCATAGTTGCCCTTAACAGGGCACTTTTGTATCTTACCTAAGATGATTGTGTGGATGAGAGAATGAGTGAGTTGGCTGGTCTCCTTCTGTCTCTTGTACCTTTCCCTCTTCCTTCAGGCAGGGTAAGGAATAGACACGTCATTTGCTGGACTGGTCTGATACAGGTGAGTAAGGTAGTCATATTGATAGTGTGGTCGCTTAATATACAAATATCAAACCCTCTATTCAGTAGCATATGCTCCACTCCTTGGCAAACAGGAGTTGATAGTAGTACAAATCCTGGTGTATTAGTTTGCTATTGGACAGTCGAAGTTTCTCTTTGGTTCCCTATGCAATGGTTCTCCATATATATTGTACGTCACTCAGGGTCTGAGTGGTAGGATATCAATTTACTCTGCTTTTCAGTAGGCTTCAGTCCCTCTCCAGAAGTCATTTCTTCTGGAAGCTGGTGGTGGGGTAGGCCCCCAGCCAGTTTAGATGTCTTGTACCTCCATCCATGCGAGGACAACCCTTTCGGGGCAGGGGATTCGGTAGATATTTCTCTAGATCAAGGGGTAGAGCACGTTTCATCCTTAGATCTATTAAAAAAATCCACAACCAACCCTTCGGCCAAGAAGTTATGTATCAGTCCTTTGTGCACCAGTAGGAGCAAGACTCCTTCAATTTTGGGAAGAATGGGAAGCAAGAGGGGCAGAATCTTGGATCATAAAGGTATTAAGGGAAGGATATGATATTCCTTTCAAGAGTAAGCTGCCGTTATCAGACTCTCTGATAGCTTTGAGAAAACTTACTCAGAAAGTTCAGAGAATTCATCGCCCTTTCCAAAGAGGTTTCGTCCCTCTTGCAAAAGAGAGCCGCTAACCCCAGGTTTTTCCAATAATTTTTCTTAGTCCCCAAGTCATCGGGGGGATGTAGGCCCGTTTTGGACACATTGAACCATTATGTGCAGAAGACAAAGTTAAGATGGAGATGAATCAGTCAGTCCTTTCATCAATCCGTCAGGGGGACTGGATGGTCTTCATTGATATGGAGGGCACCTACTTTCACATTCCAATACGCCAAAACTCAAAGAAGTTTTTGCAATTTGTCTTTAAGAACAAATAGTACCAGTTCAGAGCGCTGTGTTTCAAGCTCTCGACCGCCACACAAGTGTTCACTCGAGTATACTAGCTCCCATTGCATAATGGTTACATCTAGTCGGAGTAAGAATATCCCTTTATTCGGACGATTGGCTTCTCCGGTCGCAAACAAAGGAGAAGTGCATGAAGGACCTTCAGAAAACTCTGACTTTAACTCAGGAATTAGGACTCTTAATTAACAGGCAAAAGTTGCAGTTACTACTTGTCTGTATGGGGATGAGGATAGACTCAGTGAGTTTTCGGGCTTTTCCATCCCCACAAAGAACCGAGTTGTGCCTCAGAAGGTAGAGAAATTTCTAGTCCTTCTGGAATGCTCTGCAAAGGAATGAGGAATGGATGAGTCTTTTGGGCACGTTATCCTCAATAGAACAGCTTGTGACACTGGAGAGACTTCATATGAGAAATCTACAGGTCTTCCTCAAAGCAAACTGAAACAGAAAGAAGTTTTTGGAATCTTATGTTCCGAATCACACAAGAAATAAAGGAGTACATGCAATGTTGGAAGTTAAGAGGCTTGTAGAAGGGAGAGCTCTCCTTCTGCTGAGCCCCAACCTAGTGTTCTTTTCAGACTCGTCAGATCAAGGTTGGGGAGTAATTCTAGGGGAAAAGGAAGTATCAGGCATTTGGAATGCACAACAAAAACAGTGGCATATAAATCGGAAGTAATTGACTGTCACCCACTGAGGGTTGTTAAGATTTGCAGACAAGGTCCACAACAAAGTAGTGGCAATACATTTGGACAGTATGGCAGTGCTCTCGTACATAAGAAAACAAGGAGGGACCCACTTGTTTTCTCTTTGCGAGAAGGTAAGAACCCTGCTGCTATGGCAAGTAGGAATCAAGAAACCACATTACTAACAAGGTTTGTTGAGGGGAAATTAATGTACTTGCAGATGAACTAAGCTGCAGGAAGCAGGTCCTTCACACAGAATGGATGATGAACCCAGTGGTATGCCTCAAATTGTGGAAATTCTGGGGAAAACCGATGATAGATCTGTTTGCACAGCAAGAAACCATCGTTTCCCCGTTTATACTGTTCACCAGCCCCAGACTCAAAAGCCATGGGCGAACGAATGATTGATGCTTATGGACTGTCGAACAAGGACTCATACGCTTTTCCTCCGTTCAAAATGGTGAGAGAAGTCGTCAACAAATTCAGAACACACCACAACGTGTCATTGACTCTCATTGCTCCATTCTGGCCAGCGCAGGAATAGTCCCCAGTTTTTTTAGACCTACTGGTGAATTGGCCAAGGTTACTTCCTCAGAAAACAGATCTACTCAGACAGCCCCACTTCAGAAGGTTCCATGAAGGACTGTCCACTCTGTCCCTAACCACTTACAGAAGGAGTTTTCAAAACAAGTGGCGAGAGCCATCGCTCAATGCAGAAGGGAATCTTCAAGTAATGTCTACTAGGCAAAATGGACTGTGTTTAGTGCCTGGTGTAAAGAACATAACATTTCGTCTTCTAAGGCAACTATAGCAGAAATAGCAGATTTCCCATTATATCTGAGGACAGATAGGAATCTGTCTACTGCGACTATCGAAGGTTATAAGGCAATGTTGGGATCAGTTTTCAAACAGAGGATTGGAGGTATCAACGAATAGAGATCTTTCAGATCTCATTAAATCCTTAGATATAGAAAAGCCCAAAGGTTCGAAGATATTATCTTGTAATGTAGATGTAGTACTTAAATGGCTGTTGGCCCCCCCCCCCCCGCCCCCCTCCCCCGTGTGAGCATTTGCAAAGAGCATCGTTAGAGAGTTTATGAGAAAAAACCTATTTCTAGTAGCCCTGTCTACAGCTAAAAGGAGTGAACTAAATACCATTGACAAGAGAAAATAGGATCTGCACAGGTAATGAGGTATGCGCATTAACCTTGGGGTTTTTAGCGAAAAACAAGACTCCATCCAAACCATGGCCTCGTTCTTTCAGTATTAAAAACCTGACGGACTTAGTAGGACCAGAAGAAGAAGAGAGGTTACTCTGCCCAGTCAGAGGTCTGAAATGTTATTTACAAAGGACAGAGAAAATTAGGGGCCCGTCCGATCATTTATTGTGTCCGGTAAGGAATCCTTCTCGCCCAATGTCTAAAAACGCCCTGCCATTTTTCTTACATACTGTCATTGTAGAAGCTCATTACCAAGTGAAAGAAACAGATCTTAATAAACTTAAAGTGAAAGCTTACGAGGTGAGAGCAGTGGCAACATCTCTCTCGTTTAAACATAACCTCTGTTTGGAATTGATTATACAGGCAACGCATTGGAAATGCAAATCAGTGTTCGCTTTATATTACCTGAGAGAAATTGAAAAAGTCTATGAAAATTGCAGTACCCTGGGTCTGTATTTAGAGGCTGGCACAGCATTGAATAAGGTGGTTGAATTTTAAGGGGAGCCTGAAGCTACTATTGATGTACTAGGAGTACCCTTCAGTCAAGTGCATAGTTGGGTATGAATTTTATGGTTATTGTGAAGGTGATGTGTTGTGATATGTTTTTACTCTGGTAACATAATATTATATGGTACTGTGCCCTGGGCAGGGGCATCCTTTGGTTGACCATGCTAGCCATGGACATTCCTTAGCTGCATGGGTCCCACTTTTTAAAGAACGAGTGACAAGTCCTGGCAATACCACCAAGTTCCTATGAGTTAAGATGAGCAACTTCCAGAGGCAGTAATCTGTTCAGCTCTCTTAACAGGTGAGGAACCAACAAGCATTCACATGGATGCTAGCACTAAGTACATATTTTATATTCATTAATTTTTGAAAGATATGTGCATATCCATGGATCCCACCCCCTCAATGTGGGAGTTAGCTATGTAACTACTTGGTAAGTTGCATACATAAAAATGACATTTCTATAATAAAATAAGATTTTATGTATACTTACCAAGTAATTACATGATCAAAGCCTGCCCTCCTCCCCTCACATGGATAGTAGGGCATAAACAACTGATTTTCGTGCAGTGTTGACTCCTCACTCCCCCGATAGTGGGCGAGGGGTATCACCTGACCAAAACAAACTAGCGCTACCACGAATTTCAAAAATTCTAGCTGTCGATGGTTTAGAAACTATAGCTATGTAAATACTTGGTAAGTATATGTACATAAAATCTTATTATATTATAAAAATGTCATTTTTGAACACTTGAATCAGGTAGTTGTGTACATTCGGTTCATAGGTTAATTTTGAATGTCAAGATCTGAGAGTAGTATAGTCTGTTTCATATTTCTTTTTGACAAGGCGTGTTCTTGTGATCCCACATATCTCACTACTCAAGTAATCTAATACATTAAATAAGTACTTTTGCCCTGTAACACTACCAATATAATATATTGGGTTATTCTTGAAAATTTTCCTATTGCTTATTACTAAAAATGGTATTGTATATTTTCATTGTTTTCAGTGGAGTGTCAATGTAGCCAAAATTACTGAAGTCCCACCAGCAGCCCTTGTACCTAATGTCTTGTTGCAAAAGAAAGTTTTAAAACCTTTTAGGTATGTATAGTTAGTTTTATAAGATTTTTCTTCTCAAATTGAAGTTTTTTTTGAAGTAATCAAATAATTCACTTTTATGAACATTAAAATTTTACATTATCTATCGGTTTGCCTTGATGTAGTTGATATGCAGTCAGCAACAGGAAGAAGATCATATAGCACTTGTATGGTATATGGATATATGAAATTGTCACATCTCACTATAAATAGTCATCATGAATAGCAGTGTAGTTTTTCAAGTATCATATGTTGTTTAATTTTTTAAAAATAACTTTCTTCTATAAAATAATAGAAAAGTTAGTTACAAGTTCTTTTCTAATACCATAGGTACCAAACAGGAGGTAGTGTTCTGGCAGGAAAATTGGCTGTGGAACGTGGTTGGTCAATAAACATTGGTGGAGGTTTTCATCACTGCTGTGGGAGCAAAGGTGGCGGTTTTTGTGCATATGCTGACATAACACTTACTATTCATTTCCTTCTCTCTCATTATCCAAAGATTAAAAAGGTCATGATCATTGATTTAGATGCTCATCAGGTAAGAATATTAGTACAGCCATGTTTGCATTTATTTGTATACTCTAACTAAGTTATACTACCTACATTACTGGGTTTTGATTTTAATAGTTATGCTATGTTGATTTTAGACTATGATTTGGTTGGCCTAATATATTTGATCTTGTGATTTTAAATGAGATGAAAAAGTTGGAACAAGACAAGTTGAAGTTGGATGGCTAGTTGGGAAGAAACCATGAGGAACAGATGAAAAATAAAAACAGCAACTCTTAGCTGGAGCCTGAAAGGTTTCAGCAAAATCATGTAGAATATTGCCACATTTCGCAATAAAAATACCAATAAACAGTTCCCCTGTGTAGGGGAATGGATTGAATATTGTCATGATGTTGAAAATAAGAACACACATGATCATTTTTGTTATTCATAATTTGTTTTACAATATTTTGACTTGGAGTTTCACCAAATCCCAACAAAATACTGCTGACATCTATCTTCTGAGACGATACCAAAATTGTTCAGTTTAAGAAGAAGAAGAAAAGAATACTGTATATACTTGTGTAACACGCACTCTCGCATATCATGCAACCCCCAAATTTTCACCCTAAAACAATTATTTGAACATGTATCTCAAGTAACATGCGAGTTCAATTTTTGAGACCAAACCACAATAGGCTAACCTCTTTTCCTTGTGTTTATCTATCCCATTTTCTAGTTAGGCTAACCCTTTTTCCTCCATCTCTTTATCAATCCTATCTTCTAGTTGAGTTAAAAAGAGTAAAAGAGAAAGCTAAAAGTGTTGTCAGTAATGTTATATGTACTTGTGTAAACACATACAACCAGAAACGGCTGATTTGCTATGAACAACCGAATCTGATAAGTACAGTGGCTTGCGTGCACTTCAACCATCGTACGATAGTAAAAATTTCTCTAGTTATGTTACACATGACATTAAAACAGAATAGGACTTGATATATTTTTTACATTACTATATCCTCATTCGCTATGGAGAAAAGATCGGCAAGGGCGTATACGGCTAAATTTAAGCTGCTAGTTGTAGCTGAAGCTGAGGAAAGAATGTTCATCTGCTAACAACTATTATTGTGCATTAGCAACATGGAAACTTTGGTAATGCACCATCAAACTCGACTGTAAACAAAATTTGAGAGAAATGTGTGTTAATCAAAACTATTTGGCATGAAAGAACACATTTTATTTTGTTCACTCTGATAAAAGATAAATATGTAAAGTTTGTCATATTCTGATAAAATAAAGTGAAAATATCGAACGCAATCTTGATTTTTTTATGCAATAAACATGCCACCAGTGCCATCTACTAACAAAAAAATAACTAAATTTTGTTCACAACGATACAAATTCAAGTGATATTTTGACTTAACAACACTTCGTATAACATAAAATAACCTTGTCCTATAT